>NC_056627.2:89377202-89678036 GCF_002870075.4 Lactuca sativa | reverse complement strand
ACATTCTATTGATTACAAGATTTTCTATTTATAGAAGGAAATACTACATGTTTACAAATAAGATAACACAAAAGTAATATTGATTTAGACGACCATGTTTCCCATGCATGGAACTAGCAATACCAACCTAACATACAATGTCAGAAAAGGTGATCATGTTTTTCCTGACACTACGGTATTCACAACAGACAAAAGTTTCTTTCAACAATTTGCATTTCCTCACTTGTCACTAGTCTTTTAAGTCTTCAGCCAAAATAATGCAACTCCTCGCTATCACTTCTCATCAGAACACTTCGCAACTCAGCCATTTAAATCTTCGGATCACTGATACACTTCATAGCTGCCAAGGATCACTTTTGTGACAACCTGAATTTTTTTTCCTTGTAAAGTCAAGCCAATCAACCTTAAGTCAGACTCGTTCCTACTATATTTTTGCACTGCTTAGAGTCTGTTTGAGTGTTCTAAGCCTAGTAAATTCAAGGAATGAGTGTTAGGAAGTACCTGCTAGAGTCACTGAACAACATTCAAGCCTTAAACACCACCAACAGGATTTCATGGACACAACACATGAGTTTACGGCCGTAAACCCATGGTTGGCCGTAAACTCCCCCCTTAAGTCTCGTTTCCTTCGCTTTTCTTTCATTCTTAAGCTTTCAACACAAGAAACGTCCAATTCTCTCTTAAGTATCATCGAGCCTTTCACTTTGATCCTCAAAAACGTAAGTGTTTCTTCCATCTTTGAGTTGTTATTCTTCATAATCATGTATCATCCTTTGATTCCATCCACAAAAATCAAATCTTTTGTCTAGATCTCCATAATCATCATCTTTCACAAATAACACCAAGCACACACTTTTTCTTGGTGGCCGAAAACTCCTCAAAGGCCCTCAAAAGTGTGAGTATTCCATCTATCATCTAGTTAGGCATGTTAAACACTAGATCATAGTCTTGAAACATCATCAATCTCATAAACTTCAAGAGTTTACGGCCATAAACTCTTGGTTATGGCCGTAAACCTGATTTGGACACATTTTAGCCGCAAACCCTTCTCATATCCAAACGCTAGACCTTGAACCCTAATGGATGATAGATAGGACCTTAAACCACTCTCTTTTGCATAATGTTCATCATTTTATGGCCGTAAACTCATCTATCTTGGCCGTAAACACCAAGTGTGTGGCCGTGAACCCTCTTTCATACAATCACATGTGATTCAATGCTTCATTTCAAGTGTTTCCTAGTCCCTAAGGTTGTTTCCTTGCATATTAGTTGTTTAAAACACTAATTTTATACATATATGCCAATATATGTAATTTAGTGTCTCGTTTGTATCTCAGGACTTCATTCGTGGAACTTCTCGTCCTTACTTGAATCATGATCACCAACATAAGGTGATTTCGTACCCCTATAATCAATCTTTTAAACTGCTTTAAATGCTTTTAGGGGGGGGGGGGGGGGGGGAATACAAGTTGAACACAATGTTAATTGTGTAAATGTTTTGTTATAAACATCTTTTAAAGGATTGTTTATGTCATATTAAGTGATCAAAACGTTTCAAAAACTCTTTTAAACTTATGTTACTTTATAGTTTACAAAACTCCGTTTTTAAAGTACAAACATAACTTAATAGATAAAATGAGTCTTTTCTTCAAGTCAGTATCAACTCAAGTAATCATACTAGTAAATTATAATAGGTATAGTTTAGGGGTTTAGTTCACACTAGAACGTAGAGAACATACTATAAAGAGAAATAGGGAGGAAGATACAATACACGATAACAGAGAGAACATGCTAAATACAATAACAGAAGAACAAATCATGATTAACAGCATTATACCAATGATCACTAAGTCATTCTTCTAAACAAAAGGTGATATTAAATATGGTATACAAGAACAATATAACTTTAATGTGAGACTACTTCACGGCTCAGTAATTATTTTGCTGAAGTCGTGTTTTGTAACCAGAATCTCTTGGAGGGAGAGCATATAGTATGGGTACAACCACATCACATTATGACATTAATAAAACGAGCTAGTTTTATGGTATTCAATACTTCAGTTGTGTCAATTTAAAAGACAACTGCAAACTTACATCAATACAAGCGACAAACAGAACAGTTGAGTCATAGTACATTCAGTAGAAAGGGGCCTATAATGCTAACTTTATGATTCTTTAGTGCATACATCAGCGATATATATTAATCGAAGCCGACAGATAGTAGAATGAGTGCTTTCCGCTTCATTTCCTGATCCTTGTTTAGTTGTGGGCTTAGAGTAGATGCACCGAGTCTACTATTTATTCGATCTTAGTTATATATATATATATATATATATATATATATATATATATATATATATATATATATCATATACACCAAGTAATCATAAGGAGTACTAGGTATGGGTCAGGTCATAGTATACAAATTCAATACATCGTTTTCTAGTACAAAAACATACTTTTCAGATAGATCATGAGTAAACTAAACTAGAAACTTACCAGCAATAGGTTTAATCCATTTTATTAAACCAGTATAACTTAAAGGACCTTAGGTGGTTAATTCTATAACACCTTAGTTTATACATCAGGTCTATATATAATTAATACCCGATAGGTAGTTGGATGTGTGCTTTCCGCCTTACTTCCAGTTCCTTGTTTGGTTGTGGGCTTAGGGCAGATTTACACAACTAACTATCAATTCGATATTAGATTATATATAGCTAGTATAAACCAAGTGATTATAGAAGGAACCACTGTGGTTACCATTTCTACTAAAAGAAATAAGGGTTTTCTTAAAGAATGTTTTCATCAAATATAAAGGAACTATTGCAGTTAACTCGGCGAGTTCCAAGTGAATACACCAGGGTTATATACAACGATGATCTAACAAACAATAGGAGGTGTGCCTTTTGCCTCATTCCCTATTCCTTGTTTGGTTGTGGGCTTAGGGCAGATACACACAATCGATTCTTTTTTTACTTTGGGTTTTATATAACTTGTATCCATTTAGTACTCATAGAAAGGATTGTAGAGTCCTTTTTACTTATCTTTCATCAAAGCAGGAAATATATGATTTTTTGGAGGAACAAGCGAACTTTTCTAAAGAGAACTTACAAATTACATACATCACTTAAATCTTATGAACTCACCAGCTTAAATTTGTATCTACTCTTTCAAAATAACTTGTATTCTCAAGAAAATAGTAGACAGGTACGCGCGCTGGGATTCAGAAGATGGAGCATAGTTGCTTCATCTCTTGTGTTGTTATTTACATATGTAGTCTATGTTTTGTGAACCACATACTTTGTAAGCACTTTCTTTCTAATGAAATGGTTGTTTATTACTTTGATTACTATGATGCATGTCTTGTGATACTAAACATGACGTCCTCCGCCCCCGAACATTTCTGCCGTTCCAGTTTAGGGGTGTGACAAATTGGTATCAGAGCATTATTTATAGTGAACTAAGTATATCAACCAATAAAAGATATACAACTATAAATACAATGAGGCTTAAGTGCTCTGAATAATAATATATTTTAAGAATATAACAATACTTTATAAAAGTATACATACATGCTTATATATATACATACTAGAACAAGTATCACAAGAAGAACAGAACATAAGTATATAAAGGTTGAACAATGTGGTCAAACCTGGATAGTTATGTAATCATATCTAGGATCAATATAGCCTGATCAACTATATTCATTTGAGATGTGAGCGACATGTGTTTGGGAGTGATGTGGTGTTGCAACGGTCTTAAAACTTACCTAACACTATTCAAGGGATTTCTAGATCAGAACAAAAGTTAGAATATTATGGGAGTATTTTATGATACTACAAGACAACAACAAGTTTAAAACATACCAAGTTCATTACATTAAAATACTATAGGAGTATTTTAGACACTATAAATAACTTATGTGAGAATTTAAAAGTCCCTTTTGGTAGGTATATGATTTCAGAGTGTATACTTCCAAGGTTTTATAAAATTGAAAATTTATAGACTTAGAATTTGTGATCTATGCTTCACTACCTGTTCCTTGTTTGGTTGTGGTTATGGAGTAGGATCACTTATTCGAAGGTCTGTTTAATCTTAAATTATATACAACTTGTATACTTTGCGTAATTATAGGAGGACCCAGTAAGGATCACCCCATAATGATACCCTTAATTTTATAGCTTCTTTAGACACTTCCCTTTCTGGTACGACTAACCCTAATAGATGTAACGACTTCATCATGGCAGTCAGCAGAGAAGTCAAGCAGAAATAAGAGGAGATTCAACAAGAGCTTTCCAATAAGTGGTCAACCGGAGAAACTAAAACATCTTAAATACGACAGACTAATAAATAATACCCATGAATGACTTAGTGAGCTAGTGAATACACGACTCACACTATGTGCTAGGACTACTTTCTTTTCATGCATCCATTATCAGTTGTTCAATTCACAGATATTCATTCGAGGATAGCCACTCCTGATTCATAAAGTCTATTTCGTATAGACTCCCTTTATGAATTGTTTCCATAACCCTATTAAAGTTAGAACCAGATACACTCAAAACTAGAATAACTTGGTCTTTCAGCTCTTGGCTTATAATCTCTGATGTAGACTCATTCCATTTCATCTTTGTATTCGTTTTAGCAAAGATGCCTCCTCGCAGATCGAACAGACGCACTACTCCAATAAATCCAACTCAAACTCCACTACCTCCTCCACAATTCGATCATGCTGCTCTCCAAGCAGCGATATTAGTCGCAGTAGCTGTTGCATTAGCCCACATCAGTGAAAGTGGTACCAACGGAACTGGTAGCGGTACCCACTTAGCAAACCCCGGAGTTACTCACGTACACCCAAGGGAGTGTTCATATAAGGACTTCATGAACTGAAAACCCAAATCCTTTAATGGAAATGGTGGAGTCATCACTCTGATGCGATGGTTCAAGAAGATAGATTCGGTCTTCACAATCTGTTCATGCCCAGAAGGGAGCAAAGTTAAGTTTGATGCCTGCACCTTCTCCGAAAGAGCCCAAACGGGGTACTATATACGCCGCTACAACACCTGTTGCTCCAGCATCTGCCAATCGATATGCTGGAACTCTCTTGAAGTGTGGAAAGTGCAACGATCACCACACTAGAGTATATCGGGAAATGTAGTGCCTAAACTGCCACAGAAAGGGACACACAGTCTGTTTTTGTAGGGCACCGGCTCAACCGATCTCCCAAGTCCCCAGAGTAGAAGTAAACCAGGCCTGTTATGGCAGTGGTGAGACAGGACATCTCAAGAGGGACTGCCTGATAATGAAGAACTCAGGCGCAGATGGACGGATTCTGATGATCACCGCAGGAGAAAGTACCCCAGAGTTCCCAGCGACCAGCGGTACGTATTCGAATTAAGAATTGCTTTAAAATTTAATTTATAAATTGTACAAGATTAAAACGTGGGGAAAACATTTAAAAGTAATAATAACAACTCACTCATTGGAACAAGTCACAACATTCACAAAGGAACTAAAGATCCGTTTAGGGAAGCTATGATGACTTCATGTATACATCAGGGTTTTGTATAGCTGAGATGTTGCAGACTCAGAGTGAGTGATTTCGCCGTAATTCATGTTCCTTGTTTGGTTGTGGATTTTGGGAAGAGTCACTCAGTCAACCGTCTTATTCATCTTAATTATACGTAACTTGTATATGTCATGCGATCATAGTGGTACCGAGGAGGATCATAATATAGAGTATCAACACTAGTTATCAAAACACTACACTATCATTACTCACTTATCGCGGTACAATTTGTGGCGGTGTTAATATCAAGGGAAAACAGAAAGCACTAGAACATTTACACGGAGTACATTGTCGAACACACTCGGGATTACACCATCGTATATCAAGCATTTCTTTCAAATCGGCATAACCTTCGTTTCTGTAAGAGTCCATTGTCATCATTCATCATGAATTGGCGTGGTCCTTACCATACTAAGTTCATATGTTTCCATCACCTCGACCGTCGAATTTCTTAAACCCTCGTCACTTGTAATGATAGCCCAACCCAAACCTCGGAATCATCAACTAGTATTCTAAACCCTGAAGTACTCATGCGAGGAGTACCTTGCCCTCCGAAACCTTGTCACTATAAATTCAGTAGACCTTCCCAAACTACCACTCGTCAAGCAGATCAAGTTCAAGCACAGAGGCTAAGGACGAATACAGCCCGCCTATCACTAATAAGTGTGTAGGCGAGAGTAGTATATAATTATGATTGTGCAGATTCAGTATGTGTGTTTCCGCCCTACCTCCTGTTCCTTGTTTAGTTGTGGACCTGGGGCAGAGCCACACATCCGACCGTATTACTAATTTTAATTATATGCGACTTGTATACACGGGGTAATGATAAATGGACTAGGTATAAACCCTATCGTGAACAGAGGGCAAGTTGCCCAGATCTACGAGTGAGTATCCTGTCAGTCCTAGGAATAGTAGTACTGTAAGAAAGCTAATTTCGGGATGAAATTCCATCTAACGGGGGGATGATTTGGCAACCTGAAATTTTTTGCCTTGTAAAGTCAAACCAATAAACCTTAAGTTAGACTCGCTCCTGATATCTTTTACCACTATTTAGAGTCTGTTTGAGTGTTCTAAGCCTAGTACATTCAAGGAATGAGTGTTAGGAAGTACCTACTAGAGTCACTGTACAACATTCAAGCCTTAAACACCACCAACAGGAGTTCACAGCTACAGTACATGAGTGTACGGCCGTAAACCCATGGTTGGCCGTAAAATCCCCCCTTAAGTCTCATTTCCTTCTGTCACACCCCAAAACCGAGAGCGGCGGAAAACGTTCTGGGGTGGAGGACGTCATGTCAACTATCACAACATATGCAGTATATTAATCAAAGTACAACAACCATTGCATTAATAGTAATAATTTTTACATAGGTTACATTTCATAGCAACATCAAATTAAATACAGAGATTAGCATAGATGCAGCTTGGTAGTAGGCTGACGTCACAAAAGCTCCCGGGATGATACTTGTCTATCGATGACCTGAGAATACAAGTTATTTTGAACGTGAGTATCAGCATTTTTATAATGCTGGTGAGTTCATAAGTATTTAATGACATTGATATAAATACATGTTTTTACTTCACAATAAACTCATAAAAGATGGTGGTCTAGAATCTACAGAGTGTTTAGAATTCTTTCCTGAAAATCTGATATTTTCTAAATAAAAGCAATCTACTACCAAGACCCAATTGTTTTATGTTTAAAGAGTAGTTTCCTCCAAAAGTACTATCATTATCAAAATATAGTTTTTTTTTACTTTTAAAGGAGTTGTGAGAAAAGCCTCAAGTAAAAATAATAAGGGAAAATCATATTTTTCTTCAGCAGAAACACTGCTGGATAAAATTAAATAAAACCTAGACTCCAGGCGGAACGCCTCGCAAAGCTTAAAGGTAAATAGATCATAGACTTCAGGCGGGACACCTTGCAAAGTCTAAAAATAAGTAAAACATAGACTCCAGGAGGGTATCGAATGAACAATACACCTGGCTCAGTCTAACAAGGAAACACAGACTCCAGACAGTATCGAATGAACGATGCAGCTATCAAAGTCTAAAACAAGGGAATGGATAATAAAAGGGTTGAATGTGAACTCGTATGTAACCATGCTGATTGACGATCGAATCCTTGATGACCCTCCAGGTAATGCGATGTATAGTGACATTATGTCACCCATGGGCCTTACCGGCTCGGACTGTAGCTAGCAGTCAGGATGCGGGAGTGTCTGTCCCGTATAGATCTATACACATGATGTGCGCTCTCCCTCCTGGAGACTCTGGTTACACGGTGATGGCTCTTGGAAGCGTCGTATCGGGAAATAGTACGTCACATTCTATTTAAAGTAACATAATAATAGTATAGACTCACGAATGAACTGACTCCTAAGTAATTCTTCGTACTAGAGAAAGAGAGTAAACTAGAATCCCCTAACCATTCCTATAATAGTTATTAATGTATTAGGAATATGAATCATGGAAGGATGCCTTTGCTACCCAAAGGAAATGAACTGGCTAATGGAAACCTTAATGACTATACATGTATACATGATATATAACTAATATTTAAACGAACTTCGGAAGGATAACCAATACCCACATACCACATCCCAATGAGGAAAAGGAAATAAGTCGAGCTAGCCATTCTAAGTCCTTTAAACATTATTTATATAACTATACACATATAGGCATGCATTTAACAATATAAAAGCATAGAAGAAACTTTGGTAAAACCTTTGGAAAACTTTACAAAAAAAGAATTTATGACTTGGTGTCAGTTTATAAAACAAGCCTTGAAAACCTTCGGAAAACCTTTGAAAAACCTTTAGAAAACTTTTGATAATCTAAAAGAGAGTTTCATACTTTAAAACAAGATTTGAAAACGAGAATTGAAAACCTTCAGCTGGATAAAGCAGTTTGACAAGCAAAAATCTATTTTGCTATACAATTATTAATCGCATGCGATTGATGTAATAACTCTATAGTTCAACTTGTATTCCCCCCCCCCCCCCATAAAAGCATTTAAAATCATTTAAAAGGTTAATTCAGGGGTATGAACTCACCTGACTTGGGTGATTCGGATGAACGGACGGTATAGGGTGCTATGTGTCAATTGAGGACTTAAACACACACTCAGATCCTATTTAACAAGTAATGATAAATTTAAGTATCCAATTAGTCATTCAATAACTAATTAAGCAAGTAAGGATGTCGTAATACATGAAAACACTTTGCTACAAGTGCTAGGAGTACCAAGGGTTGCAAATAAGGAGAGTATGGACTCACATTGGAGTTTACTCTTCAAATGATGGCCCTTAGGGGTGTTTACGGTTTCTGGACCATAACCCCATGAGTTTACGGCCATAAACTCATGGTAGTGGTTCCATTGGGTGTTTAAAGGTCTTATCTCACTCAAGGAATTATGCTAGACTCGAATCAAGGGCTAAGGAAGTGACTAGGGCTCAAATTGGACACTTTATGGAGCCTACGGTCCTTGGACCACTCCCTTGGGTGTTTATGGTCGTAAACACATGGGTTTATGGCCGTAAACCCATGTTTTTCCATTCCTTTCGTGTTTTGGTGGTTCTAGGATATGCATGATAGGTTCTAGTCACTTTTAAAACCATTGGAAAGGTGTTAAGGGCACCTTAACACCCTTAGAAGGTGTTTACGGTTTTGGAAGGTCTCCCCAAACCGTAAACTCATGTTTCTTGGTGTTCTTCAAGGCTTTGACATGTATTCTAAGCAATCAACTAGCTAGGAGAAGTATACTTACATATAGGAAGCTCGAATGGGTGTTTGGAGCCCAAGAACACTAGTGTGTCTTCTTGGTGTTTTGAAGAACACTTGAAGATCTAGTTAAAAATCGAAATTAAATGGATGAAGTGATGTAAAAACTCTAGATTAAGTGTTATATGAACAATTCTAGGCAAGAAACACTTACGTTTTGGCGGATTTGACCGAAAGATTTTATGATAGTTGAGAGAATTTCTTGGGTGTTCTTGGAGTTGGAAGTTGGAAAATGAGAGAAACTGACTAAGTGTCATATTTATACTCTTGGGGGTTTGTGGTTGTAAACTCCGAGTTTACGTCCGTAAACTCCAAAAAAAAAATTGTTTTGCGGCTTACGGGATATACAGCAAACTCTAGAATATATTTCCTTTTTATTTGATCGCTCGGCGAATATATCTTAAAATATTCAAATGGGCTTAAATCCGGCCAAAAATATTTTGAGATAAATTTGGCAAATTTTTAATGTGCTTAATTACGGTGATAAAACAAATGAAAATTTCGGGTTGTCACATCATCCCCCCGTTAGAGGGAATTTCGTCCCGAAATTAGAGTTTAGGCAAGGAAGTACGTTATGAACAATCGAGTAATGAGGTGAGGGTACCTCTTATTTGATTGGGTCCTCGCGCTCCCAAGTGAACTCCGGTCTTCGTTTGGCGTTCTAGCGAACCTTCACTAGTGGGATGCGAATTCGGTTCGTTCGCTTGGCCTCTCGGTTCATGATTCCTACAGATTCCTACACGAAGTTGGGTTCTCATTGGTTTTGATCTTGACGAGTGGGATTTCGAGAGTCACGTCGGACAAACACCTTGTCCATGCTGGAGACGTGAATAGACTAGGGTGGAATTTATGGAATTCCAAAAGTAGTCGAGGTCAAACAGAAGCTGGACCGATTCTTGTCAAGAATCTCCGGTGGTCCTAAGCTCTTGGGAAGATAGGATGTTCCGGTACTTAGAACATAATGTACTCCTATGGTGAGATCATCACTTGGCGTGATCGCCATTCTGGAATTCCAAAAGCTCTCTCTTACTGGGGTGTAGTTCCTGGGTTGGTTCTTAGAAGGCTCTGGTCGTCTTCGAATTCGTATTTCCTACTGATTGGCTTTCGGAGGTTTTTCTAAATCATCGGATGTATTGGCTACTACTGTTACCTATTGGTTACGTGACATGTATCCCGACCTAGTGCAAAATGGACCTGCACTTCTACTCTTGAGGTGTTTTTAACGGAAACTCTCAAAGTCGGTGTGATAGGGGATGTTACCAGACAATGCTTATAAAATTTAGATTTTCACTATCATCATCTAATAGATGCTTTCACAGTATGATTCCCAACTGGAAAGAATCATTCTCTTACTCGCTTTGTTGTTTCATGGATAACAGTCTCTGGTCAAGGCTAACTTAGCCCCTAGAGTTTTTTTTTGAAGTGATGGACTATTTCAGAAGGTGGTTCTACTATCTCTCTAGAGATAGTATTCTTTGGAACACCGAGTAGTCCAACGAATCTCTAAGACATGCCCTATTCTCTAAGGTGTCGACTCCTTCCGGTTCGGAGGAAGCGCACGTTCTTGTACAACCCATCGACTAACACCTAGACTCGCGTCGAGTCTACAATCTCTCTAATATGGGTTATAAGGCTTAATGCCACATACCATTTTACTTTATTCAAGAATTCTTGGTTGCGGAGGTGATCACGAGGTTCTTAGCATTCTAGTATTACTCCGGGGAGTGTCGTCTATCGTCTATAGAGCGACGATGACTTTTCTCGCATGAGGAGGCGGTGTGTCCTAGGCACTACTCGTCGGTAACCGAATGGACGGAGTGCCTGAGTAGTGCGAGTATCCTTTGAAACTACTCTTTCGGTGCTTCTGAGTTTTCTCGATCTAGATTAAATCTAGAGAGTATAGGGTTCCGTCACTCAGAACTTCTAATTTCCTCATCCATTCTTCTCAGAGTTTAACCTATCACAGCTTCTAGGTTTTCCGGGATCTCTGTTGAGATGCTTAATTCATGGGATTAAGCGTGAATGGATGGTCGTAGTCAATGTTTTTGAATCTTACGACTTGAGTTACTTTTCCTAACTGAGGGTGCTAGCTACTATATTGGCTTAACCGGGATGACAACAAATTTCGAATTTGTGGTCATTTCAGTATCTCAACCTGCAGTGTTTCTCTTGACTTTAGCTCCTATTCTATGGGGTAGGATGAAGGGTTTTACTATAAGGTTCGTGGTAGAGCTCATACCTGGCTTAATCACTAATACTTGGTGTATGCAAGCCGTATGTAATTGAGATTAACGGGATGTTCAGTTGTGTGGCCCCACCCCAAACCCACCAACCCAACGAGGAACAGGGAGTAGGGAGGAAGCACACATCTTAAATCTTGTTGATCTAAATTATATACCACTCTTATGCATATATTCAGTAGTAGTAAGTTACTCCCATGAGTTCTTTCTCTTGATTCACGAACCTGTTGTGCAGTGCCAATGGTCTTTCTATGGAATCCACTAAGTAGGTTTCGGGTGGTTATTGTCTTCTGGAATACCTGCAGTGCCTTTCGCTTTGGGTTCTATCTGCCTAAGGAAGGGTTGGTTAACAGCGTGTGGTACCCTTCTCCTGGGTACTTCGGAAGGTTTGGATAAGAGAGACGACTGGCGGATCGCATTAGGTTTTATGATTAGGTTCCGCAGAACCTTTATTTGAAGGTTCTCTTTACACAGCACTAGAAATTTTCACATGGTTGCAATAAGTCGAACCATGATTGACGGCAGTGTCGAATTTAACAACATCGACATGATATGGAATGAAGATCGATAGGACCATGTGCTGAATGGGGCACACAAGTTCTTAGCGTCTCGGGATTCATCCTTGGTATCATTGTCGCGGATACTTGGACCGATAGAATCGACGCGGAACTATAGGGGGTCCTGATGTTTCGGAATAATGTACTTTTCATGAATGGATTTCTCACGAGGCCTCTCTATAATCTCCTAGTATACACTAGTCAGGTATAATTAAGGTTGAATGGACTGTTGACTGAGCGACTCCGCCCTAAATCCACAACCAAACGAGGAACAGGAGATAAGGCAGCATCACTCACTCGAGGTCTATTAATCCTAATTATAAATGACCTTAACGTATATACTTTGCCATCATAGCTTTACCTGATGGGTTTTTTTTTGAATTTTTACAACAGTGCTACGACTTTCGCCTTAACTAGGGAGTAATTACAATTAGAATTAATCATTTAATGTTTTCGGTTAACTATTCGGGATTGCAAGACGTACCAAAATTCTATCGGGTTCTTTGATGTTCTCCTCGGGCATTAGGGTTAGACTCCTCCTGCGCCCTTGTTGTTTCCTTCAGTTGGGCAGTCCCTCTTGAAGTGTCCAAGTTCACCACATAGGTGGCATACTGGACTGGTCCTCCCATTGGTGGTTGATGTAATGAACTCAACCGGGGCTCTGCAGGTACGAGAGGTATGCCCCTTCCTGTTGCATCAGACATAAAGGAATTCTCGACAGGTACCATGATGATGGTAGCTACACTTGTTGCAGCGAGGAAGGCTTCCTAGGTATGGCCTTCTAGGTGTCGGGATGGAAGGGTTGGCAGGGGTATTGATTGCCTCAGCTTGTTGCCCTTCGGAAGGTCCTTGAGCCGAGGTACTTCCCTCTTTGTTCTTGAACTTTCTCTTCAGTGGAGTTGGTTGAGGTTTTTGGGTGGCTGGGTACGCTGGTGTTGGTTGCTGATGTCCATTGCTAGGATCGGAAATCTCGATAGGGCTCCTGCTAACATTGGCGTCGTTAGCATTCAGATGAGCCATGACAGCTGCTACAGCTGCTGAGAGTGCAGCTTGGAACGTAGCTTCATCGAATAGAAGAATCGGTGTTTTGCCAGCGTATTGGTTACGTTTCTTCGGAGACATGGTTTTTTTTCCTACACGAAAAGGAACACAAGTTGATAAGAGTCGATGGTTAACTCTAGACTTATCTATCCTTACTATAATAGGTATAAATTTTTCCCGCACCTCGGATCATGGTTATCTGAGTGTCGACCTACATCCCTATGATGCAGTCCAGGTAACAAGGTAAGAGTAAGTGTATCGGAAAGCCATAAGATGGGAGTCGTTCCTACTAAGTTATCTTTATACTGGAGAGATTCTCTCTCCAGCTTTGGAAAGATTTGAGGACAGTTCGGAACAAAAATCACGGAAGAAAAGGCTCATGAAAACTTACGGTTAAACACTCTCAATCGAGGTTTTGAGATCCGATCTATTCATATTAATTGTGATGGGATAGACGATATATCTAACACATAGTGTGAGTAGTGTAATCACTAACTCACTAAATTGTATTATTTTATGGATTATTAGCGTGATTATAAGGAGGAAAAGACACTTCTCGGGTTCCATGTATCGGCTCCCTCTGTCCACCTCTTATCCCTAGCTGGAACAGGCGTTGGTTTTCTTCGGGTACTTACCTAGGGTTCTCTTCTCTTGTAGACGTACTGAATCCCTACTCTTCCTTACTTCTGATTCTGACCCCGAGTGTCATTACTTCATGATGGATGACTGGAATCTCGGAAATTCAGGCGAATTCTCCACCAACGTCCCTAAAAGATATAGGTACATGGGGCTTCAATAGTCTCGAGCCTGTTCATTTATTTCCAAATTGGAAACCTTCTCAATGAACCTCTTTTGGGTCTGAATCGACTCTCCTGCCGATCACTGAAGTGGATAAGGCTTTCTAAAGGGTTCGTGCGAGAATGGAAATGTCTAAAGAATCCTAAGAGATTATTAAAACATTTCACTGGATGATCCATACTGAGTCCTGCTGCAATTACATAGCGTACACAAATCATATATAACTTAGATCCGATAGGCTTTCAAATATGTGATACTACTCTATATCCACATCCCAACGAGGAAAAGGAAGTACAGCGAAACCACACATTCTTAGCCAATGAGATCCTCACCATATATAACCTTGGAAGTATACACTCTGTAATCATAGGTCTATCAATAGGGATCTCTTTTAGTTTTCACGCAAGGTTATCTATGGTTCCTAAAATACCCCTATGGTATTTTAATTACGTGTTTGATTCTTAACTTCTGAATATGCTTCTGGGTTTATTGTTATTCTTTTAGTATCCAAAAATACTCCTATAGTATTTTAAACTTTATGTTTGGCTCTAGCATTCCTATTTGGTAAGTTTCAGACCTGTTGCAACACCACCATCACTCCCAAGAACACGTTCATCGCATCTCGAATAAATATAGTTGATCAGGTTATATTTATTCCAGCTTACAATTACATAACTGCCCAGGTTTGATGGTAATGGTCAACATCCAAAGACTTTTATTCTTGTTCTTCTTGTGATACTTTGTTCGGGTGTTTAGATTATGGATGTTCTTATACTTTTGTAAAATATGGTTATATTTTTGTAACACCCAAGATTTTGAAAGCCAAGAAAGTAAAGGAAACCCTAAATTTAGGAGGGACTCGGCGAGTCCAAGGAAGGACTCGGCGAGTCGGAGCGGGATCCGGGTCGAGGAGTAAGTGACCAACTCCGCGAGTCGGCCAAGTGGACTCGGCAAGTCTGGTCTGTGCGAAGAAAACCCTAAATCCGGGGCTTGGAGCCTATTTAAACGTCTCAATCTTCTTCCTAGGGCTCCTTTACTGCCTCTCACACCCAGAACGCCGCACCCTAAGCCTCCATTGTGATGATTTATGCTTTTGGCCATTTTTGAGTGATTTAGAAGAAGAAGAAGAAGTGGGAATCTTTGAAGCATCAAGGAGTGGCTTTGGATCTGAAGTTTGGGGGAGCATTTCAGAGCATTGGAAGGTATCAATTCGTTTCCCTCCTTTAGATCTTCTTTGGATATGAGTTTTAGGGCTTTTAAGCCATGTTTAAGGTCAATCTCGAGTTTGAAGTCCAGATCTGAGGTTGCTACCTCAGATCCATGCTTGTTGTGGTCTAGAATCCCGTAAAGTATCAGCCATTGGGTGGGTTATGGAGCCTCTTGGTCTTAAACCCTAGTTATTGGTGCATTTTGCCTAGATCCCCCTCTCTACACGTAAAGTTTGCAACTTTACGTGGGGAATAGGCTTGGGAAGGGTAGATCTATAATTTGGAGTTCATGCATGACTCGGAAGTCCTCTGCATGTAAGTGGATCTTATTGGACTCGGCGAGTCCTTCGAGTGGACTCGACGAGTAGCTTGAAGATGAGGAGGAACTCGACGAGTGGGATGAACAGCTCGTCGAGTTGGATGAAGATAGGCATGAACTCGGCGAGTTGGATGAAGATTGTCGTGTGCTCAGCGAGTCTGTTCTTAGACTCGGCGAGTCAGGTCGCGTGATCCCAAATCCTTCGAGTTAAGTCTCGAGCCAGCGAGTCGAGCCAGGACTCAGTGAGTTGGACAGGACAGGAATCAGGAATCAGTAGACTCGGCGAGTCAGGGGCTGACTCGGCGAGTAGAGTCGCGAGTGGAAAGGACTCTGGACTTATGAACTCGGCGAGTCAGTAGGGTGACTCGACGAGTAGGGTTGACCTGGAAGGTTGACTTTGACCAGGATGTTGACTTTGACTAGAGTTGACTTGGTTGACCTTTGAAGGTCAGTTAGACTAAGTGTTATGTTGATATTGGTAGCTCGGGGAGCTAGCGGAGCAGCAGTTCGGAGTCAGTGGTCAGGTAGCGGTCAAAGGGGTTAGCAGCAGCAGTTCAGCAGTATCAGGTGAGTTTCCCTTTGTATGAATGTGTCTACGGCCACAATGCCGGCCCATGTAGTTATGAGTAGAAGACCCGGGGGTTAGCCCTAGGCACGGTATGCTAGTATGATATTCGGACGAGGTCTAATGATAGAGGGCGGGTGCCCAAGCAGCGGTTTATGTGATAGTTTATACTTGTTGTCTGTGTGATACTTGTATGTGCTTGGTAGGGAGGTGAGTGTGGGCGAGGTCCCGTATCTCACCAATAGCAGAGTGTGGATGGTGTTCCATATCTCAGTAGCAGAAGAGCAGGGGCGAGGCCCCAGTTAGGAAAGGAGTGAGGGTGGGCTGGGCCCGTATCTCACTATCAGCAGGAGTATGGACGAGGTCCCATGACTCATTAGTAGCAGGACACAAGCGGGGCCCAGAGATAGGCGAGGCCATAGAGCAAGAGTTGTTAGTATATGTTTAGGTTATGTAATGTTATGTGATATGTTTATGTGCTATTATATGTTAGTGGGCGAGGCCCTGTGACAGGCGAGGCCTAAGTGAAACAGATCTGTATCGGAGCGGGGCTCGAAGCCAGGCGGGGTCTGGAGCGGCGGGGCCGTTGTAGCGGGCGGGGCCCCAGATAGCGGGCGTGGCCCAGTATGTGCAGTATGTGGTTATGCATGGTATGTGGTAAGGTGGGGAACTCACTAAGCTTCGTGCTTACGGTTTTTAGTTTTGTTTTCAGGTACTTCCGGTAGCGGAGGGAGGAGCTCGGGGTGATCGCATGGCACACACCATAGATTAGTCAGCCTGGGAACGTTTACTCTGATAATAAACATGTGTTTTGAAAACTTATACTCAGATTATGTTTTGGAATGATGTCTTTGGTTAAAGTAATGTTTTATTAAAAAGAAATTTTTGGTCTTGAATTTTGGGATGTTACAATTTTAAAGTATAATTCTTGGTCAGAGTGCTTTATCCCAATGTATTTATAGGTTGTATATCTTTTATGATTAGATATACTGAGCTCACTATAAATAATGCTCTGATACCAATCTGTCACACCCCAAAACCTAGAGCGGTGGAAAACGTTCTGGGGTGGAGGACGTCATGTCAACTATCACAACATATGCAGTATAGTAATCAAAGTACAATAACCATTTCATTAATAGTAATAATTTTTACATAGGTTACAATTCAGAGAAACATCAAATTAAATACATAGATTAGCATAGATGCAGCTTGGTACTAGGCTGATGTCGCAAAAGCTCCCAGGATGATACCTGTCTATCGATGACCTGAGAATACAAGTTATTTTGAACGCGAGTATCAGCATTTTTATAATGCTGGTGAGTTCATAAGTATTTAATGACATTAATATAAATACATGTTTTTACTTCACAATAAACTCATAAAAGATGATGGTCTAGAATCTACAGAGTGTTTAGAATTCTTTCCAGAAAATCTAATATTTTCTAAATAAAAGCAATCTTCTACCAAGACCCAGTTGTTTTATGTTTAAAGAGTAGTTTCCTCCAAAAGTATTATCATTATCAAAATATAGTTTTTTTTTACTTTTAAAGGAGTTGTGAGAAAAGCCTCAAGTAAAATAATAAGGGCAAATAATAATTTTCTTCAGCAGAAACACTGCTGGATAAAAGTAAATAAAACCTAGACTCCAAGCGGAACGCCTCGCAAAGGTTAAAGGTAAATAGATCATAGACTTCAGGCGGGACACCTTGCAAAGTCTAAAAATAAGTAAAACATAGACTCCATGAGGGTATCGAATGAACAATACGCCTGGCTCAATCTAACAAGGAAACACAGACTCCAGACAGTATCGAATGAACGATGCAGCTAGCAAAGTCTAAAACAAGGGAATGGATAATAAAAGGGTTCAATGTGAACTCGTATGTAACCATGCTGATTGACGATCGAATCCTTGATGACCCTCCAGGTCATGCGATGTATAGTGACATTATGTCACACATGGGCCTTACCGGCTCGGACTGTAGCTAGCAGTCAGGATGCGGGAGTGTCTGTCCCGTATAGATCTATACACATGATGTCCGCTCTCCCTCCAGGAGACTCTGGTTACACGGCGATGGCTCTTGGAAGCGTCGTATCAGGAAATAGTACGTCACATTCTATTTAAAGTAACATAATAATAGTATAGACTCACGAATGAACTGACTCCTGAGTAATTCTTCGTACTAGAGAAAGAGAGTAAACTAGAATCCCCTAACCATTCCTATAATAGTTATTAATGTATTAGGAATATGAATCATGGAAGGATGCCTTTGCTACCCAAAGGAAATGAATTGGCTGATGGAAACCTTTATGACTATACATGTATACATGATATATAACTAATATTTAAACGACCTTCGGAAGGATAACCGATACCCACCATACCACATCCCAATGAGGAAAAGGAAATAAGTCGAGCTAGCCATTCTAAGTCCTTTAAACATTATTTATATAACTATACATATATAGGCATGCATTTAACAATATAAAAGCATAGAAGAAACTTTGGTAAAACCTTTGGAAAACTTTACAAAAAAAGAATTTATGACTTGGTGTCAGTTTATAAAACAAGCCTTGAAAACCTTCAGAAAACCTTTGAAAAACCTTTAGAAAACTTTTAATAATCTAAAATAGAGTTTCATACTTTAAAACAAAATTTGAAAATGAGATTTGAAAACCTTCAGCTGGATAAAGCAGTTTGACAGGCAAAAATCTATTTTGCTATACAGTTATTAATCACATGCGATTGATGTAATAACTCTATAGTTTAACTTGTATTCCCCCCCCCCCCCCATAAAAGCATTTAAAATCATTTAAAAGGTTAATTCAGGGGTATGAACTCACCTGACTTGGGTGATTCGGATGAACAGACGGTAGAGGGTGCTATGTGTCAATTGAGGACTTAAACACACACTCGGATCCTATTTAACAAGTAATGATACATTTAAGTATCTAATTAGTCATGTAATAACTAATTAAGCAAGTAAGGATGTCCTAATACATGAAAACACTTTGCTACAAGTGCTAGGAGTATTAAGGGTTGCATATAAGGAGAGTATGGACTCACATTGGAGTTTACTCTTCAAATGATGGCCCTTAGGGGTGTTTACGGTTTCTGGACCATAACCCCCATGAGTTTACGGCCGTAAACTCATGGTAGTTGTGCCATGGGTGTTTAAAGGTCTTATCTCGCTCAAGGAATTATGCTAGACTCGAATCAAGGGCTAAGGAAGTGACTAGGGCTCAAATTGGATACTTTATGGAGTTTACGTTCCTTGGACCACTCCCTTGGTTGTTTACGGTCGTAAACACATGGGTTTACGGCTGTAAACCCATGTTTGTTCATTACTTTCGTATTTTGGTGGTTCTAGGCTATGCATACTAGGTTCTAGTCACTTTTATACTCTCGGGGGTTTGCGGTTGTAAACTCCAAGCTTACGTCCGTAAACAACAAAACAAAATGTTTTCGCGGCTTACGGGATATACGGAAAACTCTAAAATATATTTCCTTTTTATTTGATCGCTCGACGAATATAATTTAAAATATTCAAACGGACTTAAATCCGGCCAAACATATTTTGAGATAAATTTGTCTAATTTTTGATGTGCTTAATTACAGAGATAAAACCAATGAAAATTTTGGGTTGTCACACTTTCACTTTTCTTTCATTCTTACACTTTCAACTCAAGAAACTTCCCATTCTCTCTCAAGTATCACCGAGCCTTTCACTTTGATCTTCAAAAACGTAAGTGTTTCTTCCATCTTTGATTTGTTATTCTTCATAATCATGTATCATCCTTTGATTTCATCCACAAAAATCAAATCTTTTGTCTAGATCTCTATAATCATCATCTTTCACAAAGAACACCAAGAACACACACTTTTTCTTGTTGGACGAAAACTCCTCAAAGGCCCTCAAAAGTGTGAGTATTCCATCTATCATCTAGTTAGGCATGTTAAACACTAGATGATAGTCTTGAAACATCATCAATCTCATAAACTTCAAGAGTTTACGGCCATAAACTCTTGGTTATGGCCGTAAACCCATGATTTGGACACATTTTGGCTGCAAACCCTTCTCATATCCAAGCGCTAGACCTTGAACCCTAATGGATGATAGATAGGACCTTAAACCACTCTCTTTTGCATAATGCTCATGAGTTTACGGTCGTAAACTCATTGCTTGGCCGTAAACTCATCTGTCTTGGCCGTAATCACCAAGTGTGTGGCCGTGAACCCTCTTTCATACAATCACATGTGATTCAACACTTTATTTCAAGTGTTTCCTAGTCCCTAAGGTTGTTTCCTTGCATATTAGTTGTTTAAAACAATAATTGTATACATATGTGCCAATATATGTCATTTAGTGTCTCGTTTGTGTCTCGGAACTTCATTCGTGGAACTTCTCATCCTTACTTGAATCATCATTTGGATCACCAACATAAGGTGAGTTCATAGCCCTATAATTAATCTTTTAAAATGTTTTAAATGCTTTTAGGGGAGTGGGAATACAATTTGAACACAATGTTAATTGGGTAAATGTTTTGTTATAAACATCTTTTAAAGGATTTCTTATGTTTTATTAAGTGATCAAAACGTTTCAAAAACTCTTTTAAAGTTATGTTACTTTATAGTTTACAAAAGTCTGTTTTTAAAGTACAATAATAATTTAGTAGATAAAATGAGTCTTTTCTTCAAGTCAATATCAACTCCAGTAATCATACTAGTAAACTATAATAAGTATAGTTAAGGATTCAATTCACACTAGAACATAGAGAACATACTATAAAGAGAAACAGGGAGGAAGATAAAATACAAGATAATAGAGAGAACATGCTAAATATTATAACAGAATAACAAATCATGATTAACAGCATTATACCAATGATCACTAACTCATTGTTCTAAACAAAAGGTGATAATAAATGTGGTATACAAGAACAAGATAACTTTAATGTGAGACTACTTCACGGCTCAGTAATTTGTTTGCTGAAGTCGCGTTTTGTAACCAGAATTTCTTGGAGGGAGATTGTATAGTACGGGTACTACCACATCATATTATGACATTAATAAAATGAGCTAGTTTTATGGTATTCAATACTTCAGTTGTGTCAATTTAAAAGACAATTGCAAACTTACATCAATACAAGCGACAAACAAAATAGTCGAGTCATAGTACATTAAATAGAAAGGGGCCTATAATGCTAACTTTATGATTCCTTATGTCACAACTAGCATTTTGCTAGGAAATTCTACTCTCATGCAATCATTCACCTAGTGTAATAACTTGTACTCTAAGTGAATACTATACTTCATTCTCATTCAAATATATCTCATATGTTCAAATAAGGGTTGGAAACCCTAGAAATCCCGACTCAAGTTCATTCTAGACTAGGGTTCCCTTATTGGGCCATTACTAATCCAATAAATTCTAATAGGTTATAAATCCACTCTTTTATGTTAAATTGGGTCGTAAATACACTTAAGGGCCTAATAGGACGAAACATATTTGTTGGGCTTCATAGATTCGAACAAGTCAAAAGAAGGCCAAAATATTTCTTCTCACTTATTCCTTTCTCTCATTCTCGGTTATGTGTGTGTGTGTGTGTGTATATATATATATATATATATATACATTGAAAAAAAAAACAAAAAGAAAGGGGAATAATATGGGTATTTTTAGAGCATGACACCTAAGTTTTGCATGGTGGTCATCCATGCACAATAACCACCATGTAACCATACAAGATACATGCATCTAGACAAAATTCCTAATCTCTCCCCCTCCTTCTCTCTATTCACGGCCATAAGAGCCAAACCCGCCACCATCCTCTTTCATTTTTCAAACACATTATCTCGTAAACTCTCCAAAGAAAACTCCTCTTTTTCCTTCTTAAAAATCGAGAATTAGAGTATGCTTCAAGAGATTCTTCTTAGAAATCATCAACTTTGGTAAGTTCTTACTTAGATCTAGATTTTAACTTCTTGATCTCTTCAAAAATCTCCTCTTACACCCATATTTTTGTGGATCATGTTCTTAGAACCATCTAAGTTCAAGATCTACTCAAGAAAGCTTGCTAGGATCAAAAATTTTCTTCCACTTCTTCACCAAAACCGATCCAAACCCCAACGTGAGTTCATACCCCCCTTGTTTTTGGTTTTTACTTGTTGTTGGGGGAGAATACAAGTTGATTTGTATAGATCTATGTGTATATGCATGACGATGTGTGTTTTCCATGAATTATTTGGTGATTATGTGTTGATTTCTTTAATCTAAAAATATGTTAAGAACTTGAAGTTTATCACTTGGATCTTCATAAGAACCTTGAGGAAAGTATGTTTTATCACATATAATACATGTAAACTAGTAGATCTAGGATTTATACACTTTAAATACCAAAAATGAGTGTTGTGTTGTAAGATCTATAAATTAAACTAATAAAACAGCCCTTGATAGGAAAGTTTTGGTCCAATCTCGGACTGTTTTGACCCTCTTAATGGAAGTATTTTTCAAAACTGTTTTACATGGATAAACTTCAAATTTATACCTTTAAAGTGACTACTCTCACATTTTCATACAATTTTCCTACAATTTTTGGCGAATTTTACAAAACTGCCTATCAAATTTGAAATACTTTCGGACCAGCCTGTGAAGGTAAGCAATTTCACACTTGTTAGAAGCCATTAAAAATTATGAGAAAAATCTGAACAAAGTAGACAAATTTTCCAAAATTCCAGAATTTACGGATCCAAATTTCGAATTACGATGATTTTTCTACAAAATTTCTAAAAACAAGGTCGGAAAGGCCCAAAACCAGAAAAATGTGTATTTCCACAAAAATCAAGCCAAAAATGATATTTTGACAAAAATGCGTTT
The DNA here is from genome assembly GCF_002870075.4 of Lactuca sativa. Lineage (NCBI taxonomy): Eukaryota > Viridiplantae > Streptophyta > Magnoliopsida > Asterales > Asteraceae > Lactuca > Lactuca sativa. The sequence continues at coordinate 89,655,075 of NC_056627.2, read as the reverse complement.
AAAATGTTATTTTTATCACAAAGTAGTCATCAACACAAGTTTTTAACAAAATTGGAGATTAAAGTGTTATTCTTACAAAAATTGGGCCTTAATTGTAAATTTTTGGCTTATTTGGCCAAAAACGTTATTTTTACAAAAAGTGGGCTTTTATATCAACTTTGTAAATAATCAAACTACAATAAACAAAACAATAGCAAACGGGTTAAAAATGATATTCATATCCTTATCAGGCCTAGAAATAATATACATGTTTAGTGGGCCTTAGCGTCCTTTTACATGTATATTGGGCTTAGGATAGACATTCATATTCCTTTGAGCCTGGAAATAATAGACACGTATAGTGGGACTTAGTGGTCCACTTACATGTTTATTGGGCCTGGGAATGGGTTTTATATGCGTTCTTCTTTTTATGCTATTTTAGTGAATACTTGAGCCAAAACCAATGATAAACCAACAAATGGATTTAATTTGATCATTTTCTAGGTTATTGGGTCTTAGGGGCCCATTATTATGTGTGAGAGGTCCTGTATACTATTTATATGTTTATTGGGCCTCATTGACCCATTAACATGTACGACGGACCTTGGATATTATTTGTGTGCTATTTGGGTCTGTAAATACTTTACATGTGAAATGGGCCTCAGTTGTCCTTTCATATATATTTCGGGCCCATGTTATATAATCTCATTCCAATTGGGTCTTGAAATGATTTACATGTTTAGCGATGCCTTAGTAGTTCACTTACATGGATCATTGGGCCTAGAAGGATTTTATTCCTTTTTAATCGCGTAAATTCGATTAAGGATCTAGTGAGTTTTGTCGGTTGGCACCTATTAAGTGTACGATTGTAGCCTGTAGTTATAACCAGAGTCTCTTGGAGGGAGAACGGGGATTTGTGTATAGATCTATACGGGAATGACACCCCACACCTGAGTTGTTCGCTACAGTTAGACTAACTCAGTCTAGGGTGACGAAAACCTTATAATCAAAGTCAAAACCGGCGTCCAACGACACCAAGACAGGTGAAATTGTCATTATCTAGTATGGTTATGACGGCTCGCTTGGAGGAATTAACGTTATGAAGTTTACGGAAGACCATTTTTTTTACAGGCAACATCGGGTTGTCTGGGAACATTCTCTTTACATGCTCTTACATTCTCTTTACCTTTTTAGTCAAATAAACAATAACATACATGCATTAATACAAGATCTAACACAAACACACTAAACAGTTTTAAGAAAATATCGGATTTTCTGGTGGTTTTCAAAATTATACAAATCATTTTCACAAACATGCTTATGAACTCACCAACATTTTTATGTTGGCCGTTTTAAAAATAACTTGTATTCTCAGGAAACCGTTGAAGTAGGATGAACGAAACAAACTAATGGATATTGTGTTATATTTTGTTTCATCATACTCTTACTATTTTGGCATGTAATATTCAAATACAATACTCGATGTAAACAATGAATGTTGTTATATTACATGTGTGATGATTATGATGTTTTGTTTCAATTATATTCACTATAATGATATTTCAAGATGAAGTCACACACAAGCCCCCGGACGTTTCCGCCGTCTGGTTCGGGGGTGTGACAGATTGGTATCGGAGCATTGTTTATAGTGAACTAGCATATCTAATCATACAGGATATGCAACTATAAATACAATGGGACTAAACAACTCTGAACATAATAATTAAAATACATACCTTTGTGTGCATTTTAGAATAATAACACAACAAGAACAGTAAAAGTTTTTGGAGGATTTGAACATCGCTATTAAACTCGGGCAGTTATGTAGTCGTATTGGGGGTGAATGTAGCCTGATCAACTACATTCATTCAAAATACGACCAACATGTGTTTAGGAGTAATTGTGATGGGCAATGAATCAAAAACATACCATTAATTATCCAAAGAGCTTATAGAACCAAACCTAAACAAAATTAAATTACTATAGGAGTAATTGGTATGCTATTTGTTTCTAGTGTTTATACCCCTTCGTGCAATACACTATAGACGAGTATTATTAGCCAGGAAACCCCTATCTCCCTAGTCAAGGAGTAGCAGGGTGGCTCGACCCAGAGGAAGACCAAGAAGGAGACTCAGAGGAAGGACCAGAGGAAGAACATGAAGTAGAACTTGCAGATGGACCCGCCGAGTCAATAGTGGACCTCGAAGAGGAAGAGCCCAAGGGCAATGATGATGATGACTCGGATGCAGAAGCCGATGTCATCAATCCTCCATGTAGGGCTAGAGTACCGACTTATCGTGTGGGCCCCGGTGGCCCCATGCCCCCTTAGGCATACAATATTTGGAGATAGAGTCACCAGCAGGGGATATGACCACACTATGGTAGGAACTGAGGTATCTTAGATCTTAGTCATAAAGGACCAGCTGACCGGGCCCTCCCAGTCATGGTCCATCGCACCAGAGGTATTGATAACCGAGCTCAGGACACCCCAAATTGAACGAAACCAATGTGGTTTGCCATTGAGAGAGATGAGAGGCAAACACAGGAAGTGAACGGAGACTCCTGAGCGAGACAATTAGTTTGGGAAGTACGACTACGAGATACCAAACAACAAGTAGCTCGTCTCCGAGGTGCATCCACTTCATCAGCACCACCACCAGACACTTTCCGCCACAATTAGGATCAACCTTTTCTTTTGTCCCCCTACTATCTGATATAACTCTCTTTCATGTACTAATGAAATGATTATGTGCTATCTTTATTTCAAATTATTGCATAAATTCAATCACACCCTCGAAACCGCTAGATACTTAAGGATCTCGAAACCAAAACAACCCATATACTCTAAGGATACACGTAACAATCGTGCCAAATCTGCGATTACCTACTACCGCGAATACATTATAGGGATGTAGATGGAAGCAGTGAGAATTATACAACAAGATGCAAAATTTATAGAGTACAACCAGGAATGACGATCATTACTTACAATCTGGCTTATCAACACGCAGCAGGAAAATGCCACCCCGCGGGAATAACAAGCGCACCCGCGAGACACCGCTCCTGCAGATGGACTCTGCTACATTCCAAGCTGTTGTATCAACGGAATTAACCGCTGCTATGGCACAGATCAATGCAAACAACACCAATGGAGGCGGGAATAGCATCGACAACTCCAGCCGAAGGAATCAACACGGAAACCAACAAGTGACAGCTTATCAAGGAAAACTAAACCCCAAGCTTAAGAGTAGGAAGTAAAATCCAGGAAGTAAGAGAAAGGGACAGCCAACTCAAAGGTTCTCAAAGAAGCAACATGTTGTTGCTGTTCATGCAACCATGACCCCTATCACACCAACATCAACAAGACAATATGCTGGAAGCCTTCCAAAATGCAATCACTGCAATTTCAATCATAACGGAGCCTGTCGGGAGATGTATTGTAGGAAATGCAACCGAAAGAATCACACCGCCAAATACTGTAGAACTTATCCATGCCAGAACCGTCAGCCAAATGAAAACAACAACAACAATCGCAACAACCTTAACAGCAACATCAATAATGAGACTAGTCACACCTGCTATGGGTATGGAGGAACCAATCACTTCAGGCACAATCTCCCCAAGGATAACAATCAAGGAGCAGAAGGATCAGAAATGGTCCTGACCTTGGGACAAGGCGAAGCAGTCCAAGACCCGACGGTTGTTACTGGTACGTTCCCACTTAACAACTTTTTCGCTTACCTCTTACCCAGTAGTGAAGCTGAGCAAAATTTCGTTAGTAACATATTCAAACACTTACTAAAACCACAACCCTAAAGGCTAAACTAAGCCTTAACGATGGAGATGACTAATGGGAAAATCGAATCAACCAAGGATATTTATGTAGGGAACACCTTAACACTAAACAACCATTAATTTCAAATAAAAATTTAATGCCAGTAAATATTAGGAGTTTTGATGTGATAATCGGCATGTTTGGGTTAAGCCCCCACCATGCTGATGTTATGTGTCGCGAGAAGGTCGTTTGCCTTCACCTTCCCAATCACGAAACTCTAAAAATCCATGGTGATAAACCTGGCACCGAATCCTCGTCCTATCTCGTGCATCAAGGCACAGAAGTGCCTGCACTAGAAGAACTACGTTTTCCTTGCTCATATTGTGGACAAGACCAAGGAAGAAGTAAGCATACAAGGTATTCCGGTAGCATGCGATTTTCCGAATGTATTTCCCGAAGAACTTCCAGGAATACCTCCAGAAAGACAGGTCGAATTTCAAATCGACTTAATACCGGGAGCCACATCAATTTCCAATTCACCCTATAGGTTAGCTTCCGCCAAAATCCGCGAGTTATCCAGTCAATTGAGAAGAATTGTTGCACAAAGGATTCATCGGACCATGCTTCTCACCCTGGAGAGCTCCGGTCTTGTTCTTCAAGAAGACGAATCCTTCACAATGTGCATCGATTTTAGGGAATTGAATAAGTTCACTTTCAAAAACTGATACCCACTTCCTCGGATTCACGAACTATTTGACCAACTTCAAGGAGCTAGTTGCTTCTCCAAAATAGATCTAAGATCCAGTTACCATCAGTTCCGAGTCCGAGAAGAGGACATTCCAAAAATTGCTTTCCGAATTTGTCGCGACCATTTCAAATCCGTTGTGATACCCTTCGGTCTATCGAATGCTCCCACGGTATTCATGAACCTTACGAACCGAGTTTTCCCAACCATTCCTAGTTAGCCTTTTCATTATTTTCATCAATAACATACTCGTCTGCCTACGAAGCGAGAACGAAACACTATCAACATCTACGACCAGCCTTGAAAGCATCAAAGCCGGAGAATATCGCGAAGAAAGCACTGCATGGATGGATAAAACTCTCGAAGTCAAAAGACGAAGCTTATTGTTATAAGAGTTGAGTTGGGCGCTATCCGGGTGATCGTCGATAGGTTAACCCAATCTGCCCATTTCCTGCTAATACAAGAATCAAATAAGACGGAAAGATTAACATGGACCTATATCAAAGAGATCGTGAGACTCCATGAAATATCAGTATCTACTATCTCGGATCGAGATAACGGGATTACTTCAAGACTTGACAGTCATTTCAGAAGACTATAGGAACATAGCTAAGTATGAGCATTGCTTACCACCCTCAAACCAATAGCCAAGGCGAACGAACCATTCAACCACTCGAAGTAATGCTCCAAGTCTGGGTGTTTGAATTCAGCAAGTCATGGGATACTTGGTTGCCCTTGATTAAATTCTCATACAGTAACATCTATCACATGAGCATCAAGGTTGCTCCTTTCAAGGCTCATTACGGTCGTAAATGCAAATCACTCGTCAGTACTCTCACGTGACCAGAAAACCATTCGCGAAACGACAGAGAAGATAATCCAAAATCCGAACTCGACTTCAAGCATCATGAGACAGACAGAACAGTTATGTTGACAAATGACCAAAACCTTTGAAATTCCAAGTCGAAGGTCGAGCACTAATGAAAGTCTTTCCTTAGAAAGAAATGATTAGCTTTAGGAAACGAGAAAACTAAACCCACGATACATCAGACTGTTCGAGATTCTTGCTCGGATTGGTCCAAATACTTATAGGCTGCAGCTGCCTGTAGAGCTCAGCAACGTACACCCTGTGTTCAGTATATCGAATCTGAAAAAGTGCCTATCAGGCAAAACACTTATCATTCCTTCAGAAAGAGGTCGAAATAAATGAGAATCTCCTGTTCGTCAAAGAACCAGTCGATGTATTGGATAAGGAAGTAAGGAGTACAAAACAATGCCGCATTCCGATTATGAAGGTTCGATGGAGCTAGGGGTGTTCAAAACCGAATATCCGAAAATTCGGATAGTTGATTTTTGATATCCGAATCCGTATCCGAAATTTCGGATATGGATTCGGATATTAAACCGGATATCCGAATTTCATTAGTTTTAAATAAATATCCAAATCTTAACATCCGACCCGTTAAATCACCGCAACTCTTAAAATTGATAATAACAACTATGTTAAATCTTGCGACATAGATGAATATCGATAGCAACAAATAAATATATGTAGCATTTACTTAATAGTTTTTGATTATAAGCCAACGAACCAGGATTATAACAAACAAATACATAACGATTGTAAATGAAAATGTTTGCAATAAAAGTTTGGAAAGAATGGTCACGAAAAAGTTGAAAATGGTGGGGAACATTAGTCCATTAAGCATGTCAATGTTTCTAATTTCTCATTTTAAAATATTAAAAAAATAAACAAAAATTATTTTTTTCGGATATCGGATATCCGAAATATCCGAAACTTTATAAATTCACTATCCGTATCCGAATCCGAAAATCCGGATATCCGAAATTTCGGATAATTTCGGATCGGATTTTCGGATGCGGATATTTTTGAACACCCCTAGATGGAGCGCCAAGTGTGGATCAGAATACACATGTGAACGTGAAGACCAGATGAAACAGAAGTACCCTCACCTATTCTATCATTCATGAACCTACCTTTCGAAAGAATTTCGAGACGAAATTCCCTCTAACGGGGGGATGATGTCACAACTAGCATTTTGCTAGGAAATTCTACTCTCATGCAATCATTCACCTTGTGTAATAACTTGTACTCTAAGCGAATACTATACTTCATTCTCATTCAAATATATCTCATATGTTCAAATAAGGGTTGCAAACCTTAGAAATCCCGACTCAAGTTCATTATGGACTAGGGTTCCCTTATTGGGCCATAACTAATCCAATAAATCCTAATAGGTTATAAATCCACTCTTTTATGTTAAATTGGGTCGTAAATACACTTAAGGGCCCAATAAGACGAAACATATTTATTAGGCTTCATAGATTCGAACAATTAAAAAGAAGGCCAAAATATTTCTTCTCACTTATTCCTTTCTCTCATTCTCGGTTATGTGTGTGTGTGTGTGTGTGTATATATATATATATATATATATATATATATATATTGTTAAAAAAACAAAAAGAAAGGGGGATAATATGGGGATTTTTAGAGATTGACACCTAAGTTTTGCATGGTGGTCATCCATGCACAATAACCACCATGTAACCATACAAGATTCATGTATCTAGAAAAAATTCCTAATCTCTCCCCCTCCCTCTCTCTATTCACGGCCATAAGAGCCAAACCCCCCACCATCCTCTTTCATTTTTCAAACACATTATCTCCTAAACTCTCCAAAGAAAACTCCTCTTTTTCCCTCTTAAAAATCAAGAATTAGAGTATGCTTCAAGAGATTCTTCTTAGAAATCATCAACTTTGGTAAGTTCTTACTTAGATCTAGATTTTAACTTCTTGATCTGTTCAAAAATCTCCTCTTACACCCATATTTTTGTGGATCATGTTCTTAGAACCATCTAAGTTCAAGATCTACTCAAGAAAGCTTGCTAGGATCAAAAAATTTCTTCCACTTCTTCACCAAAACCGATCCAAACCCCAAGGTGAGTTCATACCCCCTTGTTTTTCGTTTTTACTTGTTTTTCGGGGAGAATACAAGTTGATTTGTGTATATCTATGTGTATATGCATGACTATGTGTGTTTTCCATGAATTATTTGGTGATTATGTGTTGATTTCTTCATTAATATAATAATATGTTAAGAACTTGAAGTTTATCACTTGGATCTTCATAAGAACCTTGAGGAAAGTATGTTTTATCACATATAATACATGTAAATTAGTAGATCTAGGATTTATACATTTTAAATACCAAAAATGAGTGTTGTGTTCTAAGATCTATAAATTAAACTCATAAAACAGCCCTTGACAGGAAAGTTTTGGTCCAATCTCGGACTGTTTTGACCCTCTTAATGGAAGTATTTTTCAAAACTGTTTTACATGGATAAAGTTCAGATTTATACCTTTAAAGTGACTACTCTCACATTTTCATACGATTTTCCTACAATTTTTGGCGAATTTTACAAAACTGCCTATCAAATTTGAAATACTTTCGGACCAGCCTGTGAAGGTAAGCAATTTCACACTTGTTAGAAGCTATTAAAAATTATGAGAAAAATATGAACAAAGTAGACAAATTTTTCAAAATTCCAGAATTTACGGATCCAAATTTCGAATTACGATGATTTTTCTACAAAATTTCCAAAAACAAGGTCGGAAAGGCCCAAAATCAGAAAAATGTGTATTTCCACAAAAATCAAGCCAAAAATGATATTTTGACAAAAATGCGTTTAAAATGTTATTTTTATCACAAAGTAGTCATCAACACAAGTTTTTAACAAAATTGGAGATTAAAGTGTTATTCTTACAAAAATTGGGCCTTAATTGTAAATTTTTGGCTTATTTGGCCAAAAACGTTATTTTTACAAAAAGTGGGCTTTTATATCAACTTTGTAAATAATAAAACTACAATAAACAAAACAATAGCAAACGGGTTAAAAACGATATTCATATCCTTATCAGGCCTAGAAATAATATACATGTTTCGTGGGCCTTAGCGTCCTTTTACATGTATATTGGGCTTAGGATAGACATTCATATTCCTTTGAGCCTGGAAATAATAGACACGTATAGTGGGCCTTAGTGGTCCACTTACATCTTTATTGGGCCTGGGAATGGGTTTTATATGCATTCTTCTTTTTATGCTATTTTAGTGAATACTTGAGCCAAAACCAATGATAAACCAACAAATGGATTTAATTTGATCATTTTCTAGGTTATTGGGTCTTAGTGGCCCATTATTATGTGTGAGAGGTCCTGTATACTATTTATATGTTTATTGGGCCTCATTAACCCATTAACATGTGCGACGGACCTTGGATATTATTTGTGTGCTATTTGGGCCTGTAAATACTTTACATGTGAAATGGGCCTCAGTTGTCCTTTCATATATATTTCGGGCCCATGTTATATAATCTCATTCCAATTGGGTCTTGAAATGATTTATATGTTTAGCGATGCCTTAGTAGTTCACTTACATGGATCATTAGGCCTAGAAGGATTTTATACCTTGTTCTTCGCGTAAATTCGATTAAGGATTTAGTGAGCTTTGTCGGTTGGCACCTATTAAGTGTACGATCGTAGCCTGTAGTTATAACCAGAGTCTCTTGGAGGGAGAACGGGGATTTGTGTATAGATCTATACGGGGATGACACCCCACACCTAAGTTGTTCGCTACAGTTAGACTAACTCAGTCTAGGGTGACGAAAACCTTATAATCAAAGTCAAAACCAGCATCCAACGACGCCAAGACAGGTGAAATTGTCATTATCTAGTATGGTTATGACGGCTCACTTAGAGGAATTAACGTTATGAAGTTTACGGAAGACCATTTTTTTACAGGCAACATCGGGTTGTCTGGGAACATTCTCTTTACATGCTCTTACATTCTCTCTACATTCTCTTCAGCTTTTTAGTCAAATAAACAATAACATACATGCATTAATACAAGATCTAACACAAACACACTAAACAGTTTTCATAAAATATCGGATTTTCTGGTGGTTTTCAAAGTTATACAAATCATTTTCACAAACATGCTTATGAACTCACCAACATTTTTATGTTGACCGTTTTCAAAATAGCTTGTATTCTCAGGAAACCGTTGAAGCAGGATGAACGAAACAAAATAATGGATATTATGTTATATTTTGTTTCATCATACTCTTACTATTTTGGCATGTAATATTCAAATACATTACTCGATGTAAACAATGAATGTTGTTATATTACATGTGTGACGATGATGATGTTATGTTTCAATTATATTCACTGTAATGATATTTCAAGATGATGTCACGCACAAGCCCCCGGACATTTCCGCCGTCTGGTTCGGGGGTGTGACACCTTAGTGCATACATCAGGGATATATATTAATCGGATCTGATGGACAGTAGAATGTGTGCTTTCCGCTTCATTTCCCTTTCCTTGTTTGGTTTTGGGCTTAGAGTAGATGCACCTAGTCTACTATCTATTTGATCTTAGTTATATATATATATATATATATATATATATATATATATATATATATATATATATATATATATATATATATATATATCGTATACAACAAGTAATCATAAGGAGTACTAGGTATGGGTCAGGTCATAGTATACAAATTCAATACATCGTTTTCTAGTACAAAAACATACTTTTTAGATAGATCATGAATAAACTAAACTAGAAACTTACCAAAAATGGTTTTAATCCATTTTATTAAACCAGTATAAGTTAAAGGACCATAGGTGGTTAATTCTATAATACCTTAGTTTATACATCAGGGTTATATATTAATTAATACCCGATAGGTAGTTGGATGTGTGTTTTCCACCTTACTTCTTGTTCCTTGTTTTGTGTTGGGCTTAGGGCATATTTACACAACTAACTATCTAATCGATATTAGATTATATATAGCTAGTATAAACCAAGTGATTATAGAAGGAACCATTGTGGTTACCATTTTTACTAAAAAAAATAAGGGTTTTCTTAAAGAATGTTTTCATCAAATATAAAGGAACTATTACAATTAACTCCGTGAGTACCAAGTGAATACACCATGGTTATATACAACGATGATTTAACAAACAATAGGAGGTGTGCCTTTCGCCTCATTCTCTGTTCCTTGTTTGGTTGTGGGCTTAGGGCAGATACACACAATCGATTGTATGTTTACTCTGGGTTTTATATAAATTGTATCCATTTAGTACTCCTAGAAAGGATTGTAGAGTCATTTTTACTTATCTTTCATCAAAGCAGGAAATATAGGATTTTCTGGAGGAACAGGCGAACTTTTCTAAAAAGAACTTACAACTTACATACATCACTAAAATCTTATGAACTCACCAGCTTAAATGTTGATCTACTCTTTCAAAATAACTTGTATGCTCAGGAAAATAGTAGACAGGTACATGCGTTGGGATTCAGAAGATGGAGCATAGTTGCTTCATGTTTTGTTTTGTTATTTACATATGTAGTCTATGTTTTGTGAACCACATACTTTGTAAGCACTTTCTTTCTAATGAAATGGTTGTTTATTACTTTGATTACTATGATGCATGTCTTGTGATAATAAACATGATGTCCTCCACCCCCGAACGTTTCCGCCATTCCGGTTTGGGGGGTGTGACAACTTTCGTGTATCAACACACACCAACATGTTCAAGAATCGGGACCGGAAGTGAAATATACGATGGATTTCAATTATCATAATGGTAAATCTCCATATTCGGTTTTCAACAACTAGGACTTGAATCAAGGCATACAAGGGTAGATGTGGGTGCATCAAAAACATTACGATTGTAAATGTTATAACTTATAATTGATAGACTTAAGGTGTCGTTGAGGTTTAGTCAGGATGCGAATAACAACCCTGATAATAGTAAGGATAGGGTTGAGTTTTCAATTTCTATGCTACCAATTTGTATTTTGATTGTACGATTTAACTCGATTGCTCAGAAGATTTAAAATTTGCTATCTCTAGTTGGACACCACTGTCATTACCGGCTTTTGGTCATTTGTTTTCGCTTGAGAAGAAATTGAATCCTTAGAAACCGAAAAAAAAATATTCTCACTCCAAACAGGATGTTGCATCGACCGGTTCACCAAAGAATATTCTCCCTCCAAATGTAATGTTGCATCTACTGGTTCACCAAAGTGGATTTGTGAAAATCCTTACTCAAAAGCCTACATGATTATGCTCGAGTCGCTGACTCAAATTCTAGATTTCGAGTGTGACAATGTTGTGTTTTGGCCTTTTATCGAACAATTGGCGTACTTCATGGAAGCTACTGCATTTGGAGTACATGGGACATGACATTTGAGTGCAAAAGAATGGATCTTATGTCCTTGAGATGGCGAGGAGAGATTACTGCTTGCACAGATAACACAAATGAGGGCACAATCATCTGGGTGTTAACCTTATCTTTGCATTTGTATAAAACAAGAAATAGCTTATTATGAGAGATTGTTGTTATGAGATGGTATTCCACAGGACTATATATGTTTTGTTAATTTCTTGAAATATTTTCTTACAATATGACATGTTGAATCCACGTGGGAGTCCATATGTATATGTTAGGATTCATCAGATATGCGAGGGGAAGTCAAAACTAAATGCAATCTGACGTGTCAAGGTTTAGTGTTAGAAGAAGACATAGCTAACCAACTTCTTAACTAGGTACATGTTTAATGGGTGACCCCTTTCGAATGGACGATAATAATATTTTTAGCACACAAAAAATGTCTTTATACTCAAGAGTACAAAAAATAACATAAAAGACTTTTCTAAACCAAAAGCAACTATTATCTCTAATGTTAACTAAAGTGAATACTTCATAAGGTTGGGCTAATGTTAACTAAAGGCAAATACTTCATGGGCTAATGTTCTACATTATCTCTTTATAAAATTAATCAAACCCAAACCTTCATTGAGCCTTTTTTTTTTCATTCCTTTCCAACCGCCATGAAAATCTCTGGATATATCCATAAAACTAGTGGGTGTGGACAACTAGTTATCACACCCAAAAGGTATCACCTGACATGCCATGTCAAAATGATGTTATAACACCGAACAGAGGAAATGGACAACTGGTTATAACACACTCAACTTTCCATGTCATTATTTCTTTTTTTCTTTTTTTGGGTTTTTTTTCTTTTTTCAGTTTATTTATTTTTTATTTTTTTTCAATTTAATTTTTTAGTCACGTTGGATTATTTAAAAAAAAATAAAAGATGCAATTTAATTAAGTCCTAGATTAACCATAACATTTAAAAACATAAAATAATACTACACACCAAAAAAAACATTGAACGAGAAAGAAAAACATTATCCTAAAAACGTAATAACGATCCACTACTCATCCAAATATTTCTTTTCGATGATCTCATTCATCTTTAGGAGCATTCACACTTCTCAAGGTCCCATATTTTTCTCGCTTGTCTAAAGAATTGCTAAATCCTTCGATATTTAATCTCCTTTCGCTCGCTTACGAAGAACCTCTAAGTGTTCACATTGAACATCAACCTTTTGTTCGGCGATTATATGGTGTTGGTCGAACTTTGCTTTCATTTCCGCCAACTCTTGTGCCCTTTTCTCAGTTTCATTCGCGTGACGTTGAGTGCGCTTCGTTATATCGCGCCCGTTAGGTCAACATGGCCTTGGGGGGGGGGGGGGGGGGGAGATCTCTTCGATGTCGTCGAGAATTTCATCTATGTCGTCGGCGTTGAGGTCGATGTTAGTTCGTATGTCAGATATGCCAAACAAACAAGAGATGTGAGACCTCTTTGATTATGCATTAAATGATGTTAGCACCTTAATCCATTTTGGATCTTGGTTGACAATCTCCCATATTTTTTAAACCCGAAAGTGTGCCCCATTTCGACTTGATGTTGTTCCCGTGCAACTTTATACACATAAAAATCATTCGCACCAATTTGCTTTTGCGATTCCAGTCTCATGAAAATCCCATTAAACTTAGTGCACCGACAACTGATCCGAGTCCACTTCCTACTAAGCATATCTATATTGCAATATGGTTGTTTCTTCGTAAGTGTGTGCAATTTCCCGAGCACGACTTCCCAACACCCAACTCTTCACATATCATTTCCTACGGTTAGACTCTATGAAGTCCTGCACCACGCCACTGCCAACTCGCTATCCTCCTCCGATGTCCACGATAGTGGAGGTTCTTCTTCACTTATTGCAACTGACTTCCCTTTCTTTTTCCTTTTACCTTTCCCTCTCCCTTTTCTAATTCCCTTCTGCTTTTGTTTCCGGAACAGTTTCTGGTGTTTGTTCTGTGGGTGGTGGTTGTGTGGTTATTTGTTGCATGAAAGCAAAAGTACTAAAAATGTTTTGTTGAAGATTTGGTTTATGTTGCATGTAAGGGAATGTACGAAATTGCATTTGGGGTGAGATCGGATTAAAATAGTTCCCTTGAAGCAGTAAGTTTGAGTCGAGTAGGTTTATATAACTCTTGTATTGTGTGAACCCCATCGAGACGGATGTGTTTGTGTTTGGAGGCGAAGTTTTCGGGTTTTAATCCATATTTGGTTAAAACGAATTTTTTTAAAGATGAACAAAATATGTAGATGAGAGAAGTTTTTGTGTTATATATATATATATATATATATATATATATATATATATATATATATATATATATATATATATATATATATATATAGTGTATTTACATGTAAAATAAAATAAAAAAGTTATTTATTTATTTTACCTCTCTACCGTTTCACAACGGACATTTTTTTTACCATTTTACCGGCGCTACACATCGTTATGGAGGCAATGGAGGGCAACAACGTCAACGACAAGGACGAAAACGAAATATCGGGGGAAGTGTTCTGCCATTCTCACGGCGTTTTCGTAATGCCACGCCAGAAAAACGAACATGGGTGTTGCCTACAACGTACACTCTAAGGCAACTTTCCTAAGTCTATTTTTTTTCATTGTTTACTCAGTGAAATACTCTTATAAGCATCCATCCACATTGAATATCCCAATTGCAATTATAAAATTTGTGAGTCTCTACAAATCGTGACGTGTGATTAGTAAAAATCGCTATTGAATAATGATTGAAGAACCAATGTTGGCCAATGGATGATGAATAATAGTTTCTGACGAATGGTTGTTGAAGAATAACCTCAAATCTAGCAGTAAGTTACAGATATGTGCTATTGCGCTGTGTATTTCCTTTAGTGTTATTTTTCTTTTGTACATTATTTGTAATTTTAGATGTATATGACGCGTTTGATGAATTGCCTAAAGAAAAAACCTCATGAATTTTGAAAAAAGAACACATTTGATTGAAAGGAGTGTATGAATAAATTTGATTTTTGTCTGCCATGATTGTATTTGTCTAAAGGATCAGCTAGCCTTTAAACTACAAGGATAATGATCACTAAATAACATATATTTCGAAGGGAAAATGACACATATAGTCCACAAACTTTTTAGCGTTGACCATTTTAGTCGCTTAAGTTTTCTGTGGCTTTATGAAGGAACCAAGTTGTAGGACACCTATCTTTTTAATTTTTTTACTTGTTTTAGCCGGTTTAGGTGGTACATACACAAAATTTAGGGCCTCTCTCTCTCTCTCTCTCTCTCTCTCTCTCTCTCTCTCTCTCTCTCTCTCTCTCTCTCTCTCTCTCTCTCTCTCTCTCTCTCTCTCTCTCTCTCTCTCTCTCTCTCTGTATATAGATACACAATATCATCTTCTATATTTCTGTTTATATGCATATCCTATATCTAAACGCGTAGAGTTCTAGTGATATGAAGGCTAAACGCATCAACTTCTTATGCAGTCATCTTGCTCCTTAAGACTTTGATTTTTTCGGGGTATAACCAAATCTTGGGCCCCTCCCTTCTTCCTGTCGAGCAACACCACCACAAACACCCATTTGTGATCTGCTTCTATCCTCAAACAACAGATCGGCCATGAAGATGGCCAAATCGAAGTTGAAGGCCACCGGAAATCGACCTCCCCACCTCCTTCTGTCGGTCTTTGCAGCCTTTCCATCACTGATCTACCTCTTTCCCCTTCGTATTCCTGCTGGTCGGTCGGACCAGAAGGCAACAATGTAGAGGTCATCAAAACAATCCCTACGGCTATTACTACCGTTTTCAGTCTCTACAATGTCGATTTAAAAGCTTGATCTCCAGAAATCGGTTACTGTCCAACCCTCCACCTTACCGGTCGACTTCAAAGACAAACACCCCCTCTAAAGCCGTTGATCCGCCTTGGCCCTTTTCCTTTAATGTTTTCTGCTAGAAAAATGAGACAAACGAGAGCATGGTCTAATTTCCTTGAGATTTGATTTTACGATGAATAGGGTTTGATGGAGTAAGGGCTAGTCAAAAGCACTGTCATCAAAGAAGCCTCCTTGAACTCTCCAAATTAAAGAACTCAAACTGAGCACAGTTGGTGATGTGACAAGTTTGGTAAACAAATTGGAAAAATTCAAAGTCAGTTTACGGGAATTGGTCAACAAATGCCAATGTGGCAAGGGGTAACCGGCTGACTCCTTCACTTTGGCCAAAAGGACTTAATCCACTCGACAAAAAGGACTTGGTTCCTTCATAAAGTCATCAAATAGTTTAGGGACTAAAAGAGTAAACCCTAGAAACTTCATAGGACGTATGTGTCATTTTTCCTATTTTTTAATTTTCGTTCGGTAATAAATTTTTTCGTATATAGGCTAGGTGAAATTATTAGCAGGATACTGCCTAAATAGTATAAAGTTGTTTCATATAAAACGATATTAGTATAATAACAAAAAGGGTTCAATTATGAATGGTGAATAGAGGAATCCATGTGGTCAAGAAAAAGAAACTCCATTGAGGAATTTTAGTAAAACAATTTTTGAAACCGGGAAGCATCTAGAGCACCATGGAAACAAATTGGATAATGATAATTAAAATCCTTCTTTTGACATGATCCAAAATAAAAATATGAAAAAAAAAAAAAATCAAAGTAGCATGACCATTCTTGTAATTTGTCAAGGACGTTGTAATTAGGGATAAGACCGGAGGGAGTGGGAGGGAAGCTTCCTTCACTTTTTGTGGGCCAAACACCTCTTTCCCTCACATTTCTTTCCCTCACCTAAAACCCAAGAAATGGATGGGAAGCTCCTCTCACTATTTTTTTATTTTTAAAAAAATATATATTTCATACATATATTATACTCATTTCGTAGGGAATTAAAAACCATAAATTTTGATATATTTTTTGTATTTTTTAATAGGTATATAATTTTATAAATATTAAAAAAGATAAAAGAAAAAAAAATAAACGGACCAATCATGTGAGGAGTGAGAATGCGGAATCCCGACCCCCCCACCCTCTTCCCGCACTAGCCTTACCGCACCCACGGTGCGGTGTTCCCCCTGTGCGGGAAAGGTCCCGCACCTCTCCCCGCTCACCACTCCGTCCGGCCTAATGATGAGTAATATATTTTTTGATTTGTATACATTTGGTCATTGAGTTTCTTTTTTGTCCATATTTACCCCTTCAACTTGTTAAACTGTACACATTTAGTCCTTATGACCGGCTATTCCAGGATAGCCCGTAAAAATTACTTAATAGGGTAATATATTTCTCATTTTGTACACAATTAACTCTTAATACTTTTGTACACATTTTATCCTTAATTTTTTTTGTTGCAAAATAATTCATTTTTGATTTTCTCATTCAGTACTTATGAATGATTTATTTAGGTTTTTCTCATAACATCTTACGTGGAACAATCATTAATAAGGTGTTTTGGGCTTTTGATATTTATGTCCTTCACGATCTCAACTACTTCGTTGCTTAGATCATGTATTCTGAATGTCATAACTTTTTTGTATGATCTCGAATTTTAATGATCTTTATATCTACTCGTTGGTATTTTAGTTTACTACAACTTTCCTTTAGATTACTGTTGTTAAAAAGTAATATTTTTTTACTTACGATCTTTATATCCATATGTTATTAAGTCATTTTTCCCGGTTAACTTGGAATAATCGGTCATAAGGATTGAATGTGTACACTTTAATAAGTTGAAGAGGTAAATTTGGAGAAAAAAACTCAGTGACCAAATGTGAATAAATCGAAAAATATATTACCCTTTTAAGTCATTATCCCTTGTAATTATCCACCTGCTCTGCCGCTTAACTTTTGAATTTTTGTTATAAGGTAAATCCTCCGATTTTTTTTGCATCTTGTTGTCTGCTATTTGGTATGTGTGAATCCTCCAACTACAGCAACTAAACTTGAAATTACAAAATTAGATTTTTCTTATAAATTTGGAATTCTCGGTAGCAATCCATCTTTGGTGTGTCTTGGGTTTTGTTTGTATCAATACCTAATAGAAACTTTGAAACATTTTGTTATTTTATGGAAATTGAAAGCTATTTAACCTCACAAAGTCGTGTCTTTTAGGTGGCCTACAATTTTTTTTACGTACATGATGTATTAGTAACAATTTTTGTTTTGATTAATTTTATAACAATTATTGACTTGTTAATGATTTTTTTTATATAAAAATATATTAAAATTAGGGGCTAATTTTTACTTTTTGCATAGGACTTTCAAAATCAATGGACTAACCCTAACTATTTGGTAGGTTAATTTGAGGAATGAGTATAGGCTTTAATTGATACTTAACTCAACCCGTGATGGGTTCAACTGTAACATCCCGATTTCCATGAATGGAATTCTATAGATTTTATGTAGTTTAGAAAGCCTACTCAATGAGTTAGGAGACCCCAGCTCGTCGTGTAGAAACTAAGAAGGCTGCATGAATTATAAGACCTACTCGATGAGTTGGAAGGTCCTAACTCGACGAGTTGAGCACTGAAGATGAAACTCTAATTTTTATGGTTTTGTACTATTTAAAGGCCTTAACTCTCATGTTTGGCCTCCCTCATCATCCCCTCAGTACAGAGAAACCCTAAATCATGCCTAATCTTCCATTTTGAGTGTGTGAGAGTTTATAGAGTGTTCTTTGGTGTTTTTCTTGAAAGAATTGAAGTTGGTGGTGCATAGCTAAAGAGAAAAGCTTTAGATTCGAGATTTTCAGTGCTGTTGCAGCCACTTGGAGGTATAAATTCGTTATCTTGATCGTACTTTTTCTAGATCTTTTCATTTGAAAGTTTATGACCATTATTAGCTTATTTTGGAGTCAATCTTGGATTTGAGCATGCCATGAAGCTAAGAGTTCAGATCTGGATATCTCATGGCCTCTATAGACTTAAAGTTGCCTACTTTATCAAGTCTTGGCCCTCCTTCATGTCTTAAGTCCCTTGATAAGCCTTATTTGAGTGTTTTAGCCATCTTGATGCCATGCATGGACAAAAAGCCATCAACTTTACGTCGTATTTCAGTCCTAAGGGACTAGATCTATAGTTTGGGGCTTTGGTTTCTCTTGGAAATGTCTGAATGCATTAAGGGTAGGAAAACTCGATGAGTTGCTCTGCCAACTCGACGAGTTGGATCGGGTTTTCCCTCCTTCTGGATACTGAGCGAACTCGGCGAGTTGATGAGATAACTCAGCGAGTTGGCCAGGGTTTTTCCCGGTTTTCTGAACACTAAAGGAACTCGACGAGTTGCTAGATGCACTTGACGAGTTGGGTCAACATTGATTGTTGACATTAACTATTGACTCTGACTTTGACCAAGTTTGACTCTAAGGGTATTTTGGTAATTCGGGATTTTGATGGAGTTAGTCATATAGTGGTTGTAGGCGATTGAGTATGGAGCCGTGATTCAAGAGTTGGATTTTATCAGTCAGCACTAATTGCGAGGTGAGTTTTCCTCACTGTACTAACAGGATCGAAGGCACCAAGGCCAACCCTTTTTGGATTGTTATCCTGGCTTATCTTATGATTGAGTACCGTTATGATCTGTTAGATCGGTATCCTGGTAGATAGGGTGTTGCCATGCTGTTATGATCTGTTACATCAGTATCCTGGTAGATAGGATGTTTCCATGATGTTATGATCTGTTAGATCAGTATCCTAGTAGATAGTATGTTGCCATGCTGTTATGATCTGTTAGATCGGTATCCTGGTAGATAGGATGATGTTATGCTTAGTGATCTGTTAGATCTGCCTGTTATCTGTCCTGACTATATGTTCTCTAGTAGCATGTGTTGATGTAGTATGGTTGGGTTGAGACTGGACTGCTTTGTGCTTCCAGTCAACAAACCCGATAAGGTTTATATCGGTACATTATATGTATGTTTATTTGTTATATGTTAACATGGCTTGTGTGTGTGTGGTTGGGTTAAGGCGAGCCTGCTTTGTGCTGAAGGCCAACATACCCAGACCGGGGCGTACCAGGCTGAAGGCCCAACAAGGCAGACCAGACATGCTGAAGGTTCTAAGAGCGGCCCAGAAAGGCTAAAGGCCCTGTGAGGCGATCCATACATGTTGAAGGATCTGAGAGTGGTCCAGATAGGCTTAAGGCCCGGTGAGGCGGTCCAATCATACTGATGACTTTGTATGCATGCTCTTTATTTGTATATGTGTTGTTGTGTGTGTGTTGGTACTTTGGGGGAACTCACTAAGCTTTGTGCTTACGGTTTCAGTTTATTGTTTCAGGTTCTTCAGTTGTTTTGGCAAGGCGAAGGTGTTACCGTAGACATGCTCGCGTTTTGTACTTGTGGTTTCTGGGAAACTCTAAAAATGTGAATGTTTTGAAAATTATGTGTAAATGATTCCGATTTTAAATAAATGTTTTGAAAACAACGGTTTTGTAAACACTCCTTATCAAAAAGATTGTTGTGGAAAGTTCAAATTTTACTGAAATTTTGTGGATGTGACATCAACGATCTAATAACCTATATTGTGGATTGTATGTAGTTTCCAAAGGATATGACCCTGGTTGGCTAAGAGTTCATGCTTTGTAGGGTTTTGTTATTAGTTGAGTCAAACTAGAAGACAAGTTGAATATCCATATGTATATGTAATGTTTTAGGAAATGTTTTGTTATGTGTTTGAAGGTATGAGACGAGAAGTAGAAGATGTCCCCGAGTTGATGCATCTTATACAATCACAGTTGTCGTATGAAGAAGCAAGCCACACGAGTGTGTTGTCCAAGTCATGGCTTCACACTTGGTCTACCATCCCTATCCTCAGATTCGTTGTTCGAAGAGGAAAGAGCATGAAATTGGGTATTTCTTTCTAATCATGAATGCTTGTAATTTTTTTTAGAGAACTATATTATGCCATTGATTCATGTTATATGCGTTGTTTGAATTACAAAATTGGATACAGTTTTTAAACGAATTGTTTGTTTGAATTTTTTATATGGGTTGTGTTTTTCATTTTCAAATTTAGAGTTTTGGGTAATACCTCCTTTTGTTTGTTTTTCATGTTCATATGCTTTAGATTAATTTCTGTAACATATATTGTTCAAATTCTTTGTTAGTTTTTTTTTATTATTTTGAAACGTCAACTTTAATCAATTTTTAAATGTATTTATTTAACAAAAGAAACAATACTGATGAAATAAGTCAAAAACTCAAAATTATAGAATATATCGGCATTCAACATATAGATTTATTTGCAACCAAAATGAAAGAAACATAAATTAGGGAATTTTATATTGACCAAAGACTTGCAATAAACAAATCCATAAATTATACATTAATCCACATAGGCTTAGTCATATATCGACGTTTATTTTATTTAAATGTATCCTTTATGTTACGCACATAATGATCAATCATTTATAGGTATTATCAGAAATGGCAAATGATTTTTTACGCTTTTGGGCATCAGTCGGCACTTTAATGTTGGTTGCCAACCCTACGGTTTCAAGAAACTGTATAATGTACCAAGTAAAATCAATTTGCCACCACTCCAATCCATGTCGAGCTGAATACTCAAATGCATGATGATTGTTATGCCATCCTTCCCCAAAGGCAAGCACTCCTACCCACCTTCACAATTTTTGAACAAACATTTATGATAGATTCTTGCTAGTATTCATTATTCATATATTTATAACGTACCAGTTGTTTTTGGAGAGATCACCGGTATTCCAAGCCTGGTTTCCCCATATGTGACAAACAGAGTTCACAAAAAACGTGATATGGCTAAACCATACCGTTCTAACACCCTGCATACACCATAAATATAGATTAAAAACGATTTTTTGGTGAAATTGAAGAACATTGAAAGCCTTTGTTTGCATGTTGCTATATCATTGGTTTTGTACGTGCTTTGTTTTCCTTAGTCGATTAATACAGGGAAGAAAATAGTGTATTAGTGTGCTATTCTCCTTTTCATCCTCCGGACCACCCCTTTTTCTTCAAATCCGATTTGTTGGTCTGATTAAAGAAAGAAAAAGAAGAACAGAGGATTGCCATCTTTTGTATGTGTATGTGTATATTTTGTAGCCAACAACCCTTAATCATCTAAACTTTTGCGCACTTCTCAGCTCCACCTCTGCAATGAAGTCTCCTTTTTGATGTGGCAAAGGCAGGGGAAAAAATAAAGGAGAAAGAAAAGTAAGCGGGGATCGTGGAATGTCCCGAAGGTGGTGGGCGGTGGCAGTTCTTGGCCAACGAGAGTTTGGATGGAATGTCAACGTGACTAAGGATGGAAAGAAAGAGGTCTTGGGTTTTATTATTTTTTTATATTTTTTAGTTGCCCTTAGTTAAAAAATTACAAATTTATTTTATATGTAGCATGGAAGAAATCACCCATGTAAAAAACTATAACCATCGGAACAATTGTCGTAAAAATAATAAAGAATAAAGGAAGTCACTCATGCAAGACGATATTATAATCTTCGGAACCACTGTCGTGAAAATAATAAAAGATTATAACCATCTAAACCATTGTCGTAATTAAAATAAAAACTGAAGTAGTGACTTTTTATAAACATTTGTATCATTTACATAATTTTGTCTTAATAATAATATAAAAGAAAATAAGAAAATATTAAAACAAATTATAGGTGCAAAAGTGATCTTAGACC
The DNA here is from genome assembly GCF_002870075.4 of Lactuca sativa. Classification (NCBI taxonomy): domain Eukaryota; kingdom Viridiplantae; phylum Streptophyta; class Magnoliopsida; order Asterales; family Asteraceae; genus Lactuca; species Lactuca sativa. The sequence continues at coordinate 89,632,619 of NC_056627.2, read as the reverse complement.
GGTTAGGAATGAATATTAAAATAAAAAATCAAAGATAGGGACAACTTTGGATGTTTTTAAAAGTTTTACAAAACTTGTATAGATTCATCGAATGAAAAGAAGATATTACGATAGAAAAATAAAATAACAAATCAAAACTTGAAGAATTAAATTCTAGAGATATAAATTTTAAAATGATAAAAAAAAAATTAATAATTTAAATAGCTCACTACAACATTTTTGTTTGGATAAATATGTACAACATACTCACCACACTGTGGGTGTCATGCTGAGGTAGTTGCACATCACGACGTGCAAAAAGGTGATGATGTGGGTGTTTCTGAACGTAAAGTTGTGTTGTTGAAGCCACATGTTGTCACACAAGTTTTCTTTTGCATGACCAAGTGAATACCCTAGCCTTTTTGGCGTGTAGGTGTGGGTTGATGTTCCAACGGAGTGTAACATGCCAATACCGAACATCCTAACTTACCGATTATTTTTATAGTTTAAAATCTCAAACAAGTGAACCACACCACAATGACTCTAATTATTTTAATTTTATGAGATTTTCTAATGGGAGATGATAATTCCACATTACTTTTTTATTCATCCACATATTTCTAAAGTTAATGGACAATTACCCCCCCTTAGAGTAGTCTTTGTAATAATGAAAAGAGTAACCTCTTTATCTTCCAAGTTTCCTCGACACCCACCCTGGAGACATTTAACCCATACCGTCGTTGGAAACCGTTCCCTCTTCAGTCACTTGAAAATAAAATCAGTTGTAAAAGCATTTAACAAACCACTATTAAAATTGTCGTCTTCAAGAAAACAACCTTCAAGTACCAAAATCAAAACCATCCTTCAAAATCAGATTTGGTGGTCGATGGAGTTTTAAGGTTTCAAGATTCGATGTAGAAGAGTTCAATATTTGATTAGTTCAGGAACTCTTTGACATTAATTTCATCATCGGTGACAAGTAAGGCTTCCAATCTAGTGCTTTCTATCGGCTGGTGCAGGAGGTTTTCTTGAAAACGATGGAGGTGTGGTGGGGTGGGTGGGGGTGGGGGGGGGGGGGGTTGGAGCGAGCTTAGTCCCATAATGGAATTGATCATAGATGGGTGTTTTTCTAGAAGTTCTAATGATGCTTGTGTCTTTTATCGAGAGAAGATGGGAGGGTATCTTGAGGAGATGGAACTGTGTATATACACCACACCGATATTATAAAAAAAAATAGATAAAAAGGATATAACACCCTACACCATACACCAGTGGCGTTCATAATCCGTTGTTGGCTCTATTCAACATCTTTGTTCTGGGTATTTAGGTCTTTAGTCCCTCATCTAATACTTTGTTAAATCTAATGTTCTCATTGATTCAACTAAGCTTACTGAGTACTCGTTTGAAACCATAGATTCGTAACAATAATTCATTTCGCTGACACGCTTAGAGGAACAAAAGGAAGGAAAAAAGACAGGACTCTATTGGAGATTGTGGTTGAACGGGACGACCAGAAACATGAACAGACGAGGAAGGAAAAGGAGTTGCAGGGTGAAGATTACCGGCAAAAAGAATTAAACATCACTTATCGTTTGTTGGCTAAGATTGCAGGGTGGAGAAGAATTGCATCCGTGTGTACGTTGTTTTTGGTTCGGAAGATTTACTAAAAAACAATGTTGCCTTTTAATAATTTAATTACACTCTAAATACAAATGAATGAATGGCATAATTGTAAACTTGCTTTAAAAATAAGTGGATGCATCAAAAGTATTCGTGGAATTATCACTATCAATTTCTAATATGTGTCCTAAGGACATATATAAGAAGTATTAATTATGAAAAGTATTATTATAATTAAATATAAATATCCTCTCTAATAAATGAAGGTTTTTTTTTGCTGCATGTCAATCTATAATGAGTTTGACACTTGTCATTTTGTGATATTTTTTAAATAAATAATATCCACATGTCAATTTATTGTTTTTTTCAAATTTTAAAATTAAAAAGTCACATAATCTTATACTTATATACAAGGTTGTAAAACTCGTTACTCGGTATCTGTTCGGCCAACTACCAAGTAGGGAGTACTCGAGAGTACTCGGGGAGTACTCGGATTCGGTAATTCATGTAGAAAATATTTTTTGGAAAATTATATATACCAAAATCATAAGTTAAAATCAAAAGTTGATTGAAATATATAACAAAACTAGATACATGTGAATACGTAAAAATAGAAAAACGCATAATTGTCTCACTTCGTGAATAATTGCTGAAAGTTTAAGACATATATGTAGTAATAGTTACATGTGTTTGTGTTAAATGATAAATCATTAAGTATATTATACATATTAATCACCGAGTTGACCAGGTTTTACAACACTACTCAGTTCAATCAGGGGCTGATCGGGGAGTAATCGGGACTCTGCAACTCGCCTCGGTAAGGGGTCGAGTAGCGAGTACTGGACAAGTTATCAGACAACTCAACGAGTTTAACAACACTATTTATATATGTAAAGTATCAAATATAATAAATATTATAATAAATTGCAATTAATATATTTCTTCATTCCTTATTTCAAAATATTATTTTAAAAAATATTTATTATTGACATTTTAATATTTTATTTTCTTTAATCAACTCGTGTAACACATGAGTTTTACATCTAGTATTTATTAAGGAGATTATTAATACATTTAAATTTTAATTATGATAATATTTCTTATAATTAATGCATTCACATTTAATGAAAGTAATATTTGTGGTTATTAGAACATGTAAGATTTAAATTTGAATCATAACAAATAATTGTTATCACTATTATTCGATTGAAAAAACAAATCTACTCTAATAAATGAAGTTTTTTTTTTTTTTTTTTGGCATTTGTCACATTATCATTCAATTTGTTAAATGTTATTTTGTGGTTACTTTGAATTCAATTTTTTTTTCACGTGTCATTTTATGAGTTTTTTTTCTTTTATTAAATTCTACATAATATTTTAATGCAGTAATTGCAATAAATGTAATAATAAATAGATATCAATTACATTAATGAACTTACCTTTTAATTTTAAAATTTTCAAAATTAAAGCTAATTAGTTTTTTTTTGTTTATTATTTAAATTATTTGTTTAATTTAAAATATAAAAAAAATTTCCGTTATAATAATTTGATATTTTTCTTATTTTCTTATAATTTCAAAGTTTTTAAAAATTTAGACGTTTATATTTAACTATTTTTTTAATTAATTTATATAATACATGCGTCTCACAACTAGTCATAGATTAAATACATGTCAATTTGTCTATTAGAATTCATATATAATACATTTAAATTTAGAAACTTCGTAGATTTTACTTTTTGTTTACATTATTCTTCAAATTGATCTATTATTTTATAAATTTCACTTTATATCATATATTGTATTCTTTTTGTAAATTTATAATTCTTTAAACCTTATACAAATTAAAGGTAACAAACTTTAACAAAAATATATTATTATAGCTTCCATGTATACTAAATTTATACGGCACAAATGATTTATATGTATTCAAAGTATCGAATGACTAAAATTAACTATGGTTATTAAATGGTTAAATATGTTTATAAAAATAGAAATGAAATATGTTTTTATTTTTCTATTCCTACAAATGGTCTATCCATTTAAATAATGATATGTGTCACATTAATATACTAGATTATATTAAATTTCATTGAATTAGCGTTAAATATTACAAATGTCACAATTTAATTGAGTATGATATAAGACCAAAAAATAACATGATATTTAATTTCTCTCTCTCTCTCTCTCTCTCTCTCTCTCTCTCTCTATATATATATATATATATATATATATATATATATATATATATATATATATATATATATATATATATATATATATATATATATATATATATATATATATATATATATATATATAGGGAAAAGTGAATATAAGGTTGTTATATATCTAAGCTTAGGTGTGGAACCAATAAAACTACGTAGTTTTGATGTTAATCGTAACAAATTAGTATTTTGATTTTCTTATTTTTAGTATCAAAAGATTTTCTCCATCTACCACTTCAAAATCGTTGATCTATTTTCCTTATTATCATCTTTGATTATATTGATTTCTCCGTCCTTCAAAATTTCTTACAAATAATTCTGGAAATTCATTGTTGCAATCATCGTCGTCTTCTTTCACATATAAATTACAAACTAAGTGTGTTGTTTCCTCAATTCAATTACAAAAATAATGATAGTAAGAGGACACTTTTTTTATGCTACTTCAAAAAAAACATGGATTACATATTGAATTTAATACGTACTAACCAATTGCATTTACCAGATGCGATTTCATTTGTGTATGAATAATGTTGGCATCTTTTGATGATTTAATTGCTATATTTATTGTAATTGGATTTTGCTTTTGTATGAATACATGGACAATTATAATGTGATGTAGTGATGTCAAATAAAAAAAAACTGAACGTTGTATGAAATCCGATGATTACGACTTTAAATGCAAAGAATAATAATGAATTGATGTTGTCAAATAAAATATACCACGAGAAGATGAAATCCAATTTATATGAGTTTATAGAATAAAAGAAAATTTAAGCTAAAAGGGAGCAAAATGACCTACTTATGAAAAGTTCCACACCTAAGGTTAAGTATATATAACAGTCTCATATTCACTATATATATATATATATATATATATATATATATATATATATATATATATATATATATATATATATATAGGGTCCGGTTCCTATGATAAATCATTGGGCTAATGTCATAAAAACCCTCAAGTTTTCAGGGTTTTGTCGGTTTTGCCCAAAGTTGGATTTTATGTCTGTTTTTACCCTAACATTTTCCAAAAAATGTTCGATTTTATCCTTTTACCGGTGATAACAAGTTACCATTATATTAACTTCGCAAAAAAAACCCTTAAGTTAACAGTTTTTTTTTTTACATTTTTACCCTTAAGTTTATAATTTTTTTTTACGTTTTTACCCAATGAATTTTTTTCATATTATATGTATTCATGCGGAAAAATCATACTTATAAACGAAAATTTTTTTAATTAAATATTGTATTTACATTTTTTTAATGTTAATTCTTTACACACACACACACACACACACACACATATATATATATATATATATATATATATATATATATGTATGTATGTATGCATGTACGTATGTATGTATGTATGTGTGTGTATGAGTTTTTTTTCTTGGATAAACCATTTAATGTAAAAAGAACAAATTAATATGTTTTTAGAACTACAAATACGTATTTTTATGTATTTAAAAATATACATATCAATAAAAAAAACTTGCTCATTCATAACCATGTTTATATAAGTATATACATATATTTTTAGAAGTGTAAATATGTATTTTGATATATGTTTTTTTTAAAAGTATAAATATATTTTTAGAAGTATAGATACATATTAATATATAAAAATGTAAAAATATGTATTTATACTTCTAAAAACAATATCTATAAAACACATATTTATAATTCTAAAAATATTATTTATCTTTTTAAATGGTATAACCATGCAAAAACACACACACACACAAACAAACAAACAAATATATATATATATATATATATATATATATATATATATATATAATTAAAAATATATATATAAATAAAATATTTAATTAAATATTTTTTCGTGTATAAATACGATTTTTCTACATGAATACGTATATTATAAAAAAATATACTTAGGGTAAAAGTGTAAAAAATTTATAAACTTAAGGGTAAAAACGCAAAAAATGGTAAACTTAAGGATTTTTTTGCGAATTTAATATAATGGTAACCTAGAAACCCTGTTATCACTGGTAAAAGAGTAAAACCAAACATTTTTTCAAAAATGTTTGGATAAAAACAGACATAAATTTCAACTTTGGGCAAAACCGACAAAACTCTGAAAACTTGAGGGTTTTTATGACATTAACCCTAAATCATTATGTAAAATAAATCTAAGCAATGAGCTCAAATAGAGATATTGTACCATGCCCCAAACTAGATACGAAAATCCACCCCATGTATACAAGAGAGCACCGCATCCAAGTACATGCCATATGTATGTTTTTTGTAAAAACATATAGAACATCTGATTTGTTAAATCTTCCACGTTTTTATATGTTGGATGCTGCATTAAAACAAGCAATATAATATATTTTTAGGATGTTTTGTAGTTTTAGCACATAAGATTCAATTAAAAAATTTAGCAATAATATCTTCAAATTTTAATAAAAACATCAAACCATGATACCTTTTCTAGTAAGTATCCACTATCCAAGATCCAACCCATATGACTAAACCAGAATCCGTTGATGGGTGAATGTGTATCATTATCTGAATCGACGTATTTATGATGAAATCTATGGACGCTTACCCAATATATTGGATCTCCCTGCACGAAAAAAGTGTCTATTATTTTTTACATGTAAAAATATGTATTATTTTTAGCATAACAGATTCGGAAAGAAAATAACATGATTTATTTAATTGGAATGAATAACGTCATTTAGTTTGTCTAATAGAATAGAGTTAACTATCTACAGAAGAAATTTGACTTTCTTTCATTTTTTCCATATATTAATACAAAATGTGTTTGTAATTATGTTAACATGCAATTATTTTAGGATAATTATGATCATTTTTCAATCATTGTTTTAGTGTTTATCTTCTATCATAAAAAATAATTAAAAATATGTAAATTCATCATTATTCAACATCTTTCTATATTGATTTTTGAAAAAAAAAATTAACGAAAAATATGGATCGTATGCACATATCAATTGAAAAAACGTATTTTTTTTATTCTTTTTTCAACGAATCACCTTCTATAACATCTTAGGCAATTAAGACTTTTTATTCTAAATATCTAGAAAATGTTTTAAGAAATAGGCATATATACACAAACTCAAATGCATATGATTTCTCAATCATTGATTTAGAGTTTATCTTAAATCTATCAAAATAAATAAAATTATATAAATTCATCATTTTTTAGCCTATTTCCATAATGATATTCGAAAAAAAAATATGTAAAATGTGCATCATATGCACATATATACAAATGAAAATATGCATATACGCACATTTGTATATGTGCATATTAATCTACAGATGAAAACCATCTTAATAACTTAGAACACTCTTATAGATTGTGGTTTGATGAAAAAATAAAAGAAATGTATTTGTATTAATGTGCATATAGTATACATTTTACGTTATATGAAAAAAAATAAAATATCAGTATAGATCGAGGTTAAAAAATGATGAATTTAAATATTTTTTGTTTTTTGTTTGATAGAAGATAAGCTCTAAAAACATTTTTTTGAATGATATGCCTATGATGCATATGTTACAAAAAAAATTCGAATAAAAATATGGAAAGTGTTTAAAAAATGATGAATTTAAATTTTTTTTATATAAGATAAACTATAAAACAATGATTGAAAAACTGATTCCAATGATCATAAAAGTTAGTGATCCACAATAAATATATATATATATATATATATATATATATATATATATATATATATATATATATATATATATATAATATAATATAATATAATATAATATAATATAATATAATCATACGTAACCTACACATATTGTGTTTTAGTGTTATTAGTTCCCATTCAATCCTTATATATAAATTTTCTTAAATTTTAATTAATTACTTAGGGGTAATTTAATAAATAACATACTAATAAATAATTAATTATATTAAAATCCCTAAATCTTGGACCTGGTAAAGTAATCTTATTAAATCATGTATCCCTTTTCTCTTCTCTCTTGACTACGTTCTAGAAATCCAAAATCCAAAAACATGTCAATCCTTCACTTTGTCATCGATAACCTTCCTCGTTGTCTCATATGCCACTTCTTTTCCTCCTTCTGGATGTTACTTCTTCCGATTAATAGCAAAACATATGTGCTTGTGTGTATGTGCATTATGGTGCGATCAAAGAACGAGAAAGAACATCAAATGTGTGTGTGTATCATTGGGAAATCCGGCAGTGAGACAAAATCGAGGAATCACGATGCAAAAGGCAGCAATGTTGGTGGATGCTGGCCGGAGGTGCTCCTGGCTCAGTGGTAGTTCAGTGGCGACCAGAAAATGATGCAAACAACTTCAATTATCTTCTAATTATTGAATAATTTCTGAATTTACCCTAGTGCACAAGTCGATGTATAAGGGACAATAAGGAATCATGTTTCAAGATGGAAACTAAGAATTAGAGTAAGGGTCAAGTTTTTGTTGGTGAGCAAGGATTATGATCTATAAATAAGGGCTATGTATCGTCTATGTGTATGTTGACTAAGAGATCTCCTTTGTATTGTTTGTAACCCAAGTTTTTGAGTTATTTTTATTGAGTTATAATCAGAAGAAATTCTTTCATCTCTATTGTTTTCATCAATTGTGTTCAACAATTGGTATCAGAACGGCAATGATAGATGGCTGGAGAAGACAGCAGCTCGGGTGGAGGCAATAATAAAGGAAAAGGCAGGGTGACAACCACGGAGGGTTCATTTATATCGTTCTAGGTTCCCATGCTCAACTCAACGAACTACACATGGGCGATATGCATGAGAGTGATCCTAAATGTACACCAAGTCGGGGATGTCAATGATCCAGATGTGATAGGGCCTATGAAGTATAATATCACAATAGCAATATTGTTTCAAGCAATTCCTGAAGATCCCATATTGCAAGTTGGTGAGATGGAGACAACGAATTAAATATGGGAAGCGATTAAAACACAACACATTGGGGTAGATAAGGTGAAAAAAGCATGACTCCAGACTCTAATGAACGGTTTTGATAATATGAAGATGAAAGAAACCAGTACCGTGGATGACTTAGCAAGCCAATTGTCAAGTATATCATCGAAATCAGCATATCTTGGAGAAACAATAAGTGAAACAAAACTTGTGAAGAAGTTTCTCAAAATTCTACCAAGGAGATTCATACATATTGTAGCATCCATCGAACAGGTCCTTGATATCAAGAATGTTGGATTTGAGGACGTAGTGGGACCTTTAAAGGCATAAGAAGAAAGAATTAGGTAAACGAAATCAATAAGAGAACAAAGAAAACTCATGTTTAACAAGGTTGAACCATCCAATCGCAGTGCAAATTTGAAGTGAGGGGGAAGAGGAGGTTGTGGTGGTGGACAAGGACGTAGAGGATGTCACAAGACCTCGTACCAGCAACAAAAAAAGAAGATTCTTCAAGCAACGGGGAAACATCCAAAAATCAAAGGGTAAACCCAAGGATCGATCCAAATTTCAATGTTATAGATGTGACAAATTTAGACACTTTGCGTCTCAATGCCCTGAACGGAAAAAAATAAGCAAACAGAAGTTGATATTGCCAAGTTAGATGATCATGACCCACACTTGTTCATGACCAGAACCCTATAGAAAACGGTTCTTTTAAATGAAACAGGTTTAATCCAAAGTCCTTACAAGTCAAGAGATGGTAATAAAAACATATGGTATTTAGACAATGGTACAAGCAATCATATTGTTGGATTAGTGTCTAAGTCCATAACTATTTTGGTATGTACTTGACCCGATGGTGCATGGTCCTTTTGGGTTACCTTCACCAAAGCAACTTGATAGGATGAATTATGGAGAGAGAGAGAGAGGATTAATTATGATTTATTAATATATTATGAGAATAATATATTAAAGGATAAATCATATTGTTTAATTAATATTAGTCAATAATTAATCAAGAATTAATTTTATGGCTAAAAGACTTTAATTAAATAAAGGGGACTAGAATTGTCAATTGTGTGATAGTTGAATATTGGGCTAATGGACTCCATAGAGGATGGGGTAGACGAATTCTATGGGGAAACCCATTAGAAATCGTCAAAGGCATCTAAGGAGGGAGTCCATGGGCTGCTTAGGGCCTAAGCAGTCAAATTAGGGTTTTCTTGTTAGATAACCCTAATAGCCTCACATATTTAAGGAGTTTTATTATTTATTTCTGTTTATTTTGGTTTATATTTTATTTAAATTTTTTATTTTTTTTTATTTTTCATTAAAAATCACTTTTTAAACAGATATATGATCGGTTTAATGTTTTTAATTTTTTTATCGGTTTTTTATATTACTATTTTTTATTTTTTTCTATTTCTATTTTTAATATATTTACTACATACTTGTAGATACTAGTGTTTTTTTTTTGTTTGATTTTTTAAAATAAAGATCGTTTTGAGTTTTTAATTTTGAACAATTATGAAATTTTAAATAAGAATATTATTAATGATCATAATATTTTCCTTTCATATTTTTTAATCATATTTTTTTTAGATTATGAAATTTTGAATCAAATTATTTTGAATCATAGTAATTTTAATGATATGATTTTGGTTCAATAATATATTCAGTTAAAGACAGTTTTTGTTAAAAAAATTATTGATCATTATATATTTTGAATCATTTAATTTTGATTCATAAAAGATATAATTAAGGATTATAAAGTATTTATGTCTAAATATTTTTAAATCATAACAAATAACAGATTACAAACAAGTTTGAATCAAAATTTTGTTTTGAATTATAAATATTTAGAATCATCATATTTTAGATCATATTATGTTTAATATTTTTTTAATAAAACCAATATTTCTTAAAATTAAAAATAAATACTTCAAAAACTTGTTTTTAAAAAAATTCTTTTGTAAATTACTAGTATATTGAGTAGAAGTATCCTTTAAATTTTTATAATTTTTGGGTTTTTTTTTTAGGTTTTTGTATAAAAAGATAAATAATTTTTTTTTCAATTTTTTATAACTTTTTTCATTTTGTAGAGAATTAAATTTTAAAAACATTGATTTTTTCAGATTTTGTTTCAAACAAAACAAAGTTACGCCAAAACAAATAAATAAATAAAAATAAAAAACCGACTTCCTCATAATCGACACATGTCCTAATGAGTCGGGGTGTTGGCGCGTCCAGATGCGTTTCCTCATATTATACGAGATGAGCACTCTTTGCAATTTACATTCTTACCTTCAAACACTACAATAATGGTCCATTTTTTCCTTTTTTTTATTTTTATTTTTTTCTCTGAGAATTACATAATTGCACTATTGCTTTTTTGAACTTATTTACTTTTAGCCCGTTAAATCTCAACCATTAAATTTCTGCAATAAGTGGCTTAGATTTGTCCTCACCATTTTCACATGAATTAAAGTCATCATCCATCCGACTTTTATATATATATATATATATATATATATATATATATATATATATATATATATATATATATATATATATATATATATATATATATATATATATATATATATATATATATATATATATATATAATTTGATTTTATTTCCTAAAACTTACTAGACTATGTTTATATTAAATAAACAATTAGTTAGTTATTCTTATATAATATAAGTAGAACTAAAACTAGACATTATTTATGTACAGTTAAAATATAAGCATATAAAATTACATATTAATTTAAGTCACATTCATGACCGTCCAAAATGATCGTAAATATAAACTAACTCTACACTTGTATTTCATTTACTCATTTATTCATCAACACATTACATCCAACAGAATATACTATTAATAAACTTGAGCAAAACTAGATTAAGTGTAATGGTGAAGCCAAATACGAACCTGAGCAGCAAGGAGCCCAAAATAAACAAACGTATATTCGAGCAATTTGGGGAGTTTGAGACTACGGTGGGACAAAAGTCGATGATAACTGAGAGTTATGCCTAGCATTCCTGTCAGCAAATTGCCAATAATTGCAATCCAAAAAGCATCCCAAGTGAATGCAAATGGTGCACAAAGGGCAAGTAAATGTAGAAAAGTGTACAATATTGCCATATATATGTCTACCGTATTCCATTCTCTACCCCAAAAACAATTCCTTGTTCTTGTGATAACCACGTTAGAAAACGGTATTTTTTGGTTATTCGATTGCTTTTCAATGTAGGAATTGGTGGGTGTCATCAATACGTTTCTCATATTTCTATATTGTGGGATGTGGTTAGTGTTTCTTGTGGTAGGTGGTTATAAATATCTAACTTTTAGGGATATTTATAATAATAACCTCATAATTATGGACACTTAATGTAAATGACCATATATTTTATACATTTTTTCAGAATAAACACAAAATTCAAAATATGGCAGTTTGGACTATCGTATGGTACGTAATATGTATTTTCTTTCATTTCCATTAAACATTTATAAAAAATTTATCTACTCCTTAAATCCGTAATGTTTTTCTGCCATCCGTTTTTCAATTAAGATGCACATTTTTATGTTCATATCATGTAATATACTTGGTTCTTTTGTAAGTCTATTTTTGTAAATTAAATTCTAATAGAAATAAACCTTTTCTTAATTTAAAATTTCTTCTTCCGATTTAAAGCGTTTTTCTGAAATTTCATGATACATCTTTTTGGACTTCATAATGTTTAGTTTGAAAATCCGGATCCAATATGTACTTTTTAGTGAGAAGAATTTCTTTTATATATAATTTAGTATGAAACAAAATTAAAACAATATAAATACATACATGATGATTATTTAGATAAAGCAAAAAGAGATATGGTCCATTTTTTTTTTTATAAGACCGGACGGAGTGGGGTGAGGGAAGCTTCCCTCCCCTATTGAACACCACTCTGTGGGTGAGGGAAAGCAGTGGGGGAAAAGAGGTAGGGGAGGGGGTGCCGCACTCTCTCTCCTCTTCTCATTGGCCGGTTATTTTTTTATTTTTTTTACTTTTTATCTTTTTTAATATTTATAAAATTATATACCTATTACAAAAATATAAAAAATATATCAAAATTCATGGTTTTTAATTCCTTACAAAATGAATATAATATATGTATGAAATATATTAAAAAAAAAGTGAGGAAAGGGTTTCCCACCCATTCATTGGCTTTTTGGTGAAGGAAATGAAAGTGAGGGAAAGAAGGGTATGGCCCACAAAAAATGAGAGAAGAATCCCTCCCACACCCTCCGGTCTAATCTTCATAAATATATAGTCATTTATTATCCTCAAAATTTAGGATTAAGTAGGGTAATTAAAGTTTACAAAATTATATAATCTTACCCCTAGGGTTAACTTTGAAGTGCATTCACTTTTAGTAAAGTGATGAATATAGTTAAGGTTAATGATTTAGGATGGTAATAAGATTTTAACTTTGTCTATATTAGGTCCTTAAGTTGTTTTTTTTTTATTTACCTTTTTACACCAACATAGTTGTTATAACTGTATAAAAAAAGGTAATAAGGTTTTAATTTTGTTCACATTAGGTCCCTAAGGTTTTTTTATACATACTACACCAACATGGTTGTTATAATCATTTAAAGAGATGATAATAAGGTTTTAATTTTGTCCATATTATGTCCTTATTTTTAATATTTTTATGATTTCATCTAACTCTTTTACAATTTGTATTAGTATCTAGTTAGATAACTTCATCATATCATGTTCTCATTTTTGTCATCCATTCACTACAAGCACGGTTTCAATTGAAATGTTACATAACAATTTTTTAGTCTTTAAAAAAATAAGAAAAAAAAAAACGAATAATAATCATAGTCTTAATGATTAAGGCTATGTTTGGTGTGTCATAGCTCACTAATAAGCTAGGTTTTTTTTAATCTTTTTAAGTTGTCATGTTTAGCAAACCAAAAAAATAGTTTATAAGCTAGCATTTTAAAAAACTATTTAAATTAGTTTTCTAAAAATGACAAAAAACTAACAACTTAAAAAAGATCGAAAAATAAACCAGCTTATCAGCTAGCTAGGCTTGTTCACTATTCGGATAAAACCGAATTATCCAGCTAGATAATTTGGATTTGACATTTGGTTCAGATATTTGGATTTTTTATTTGTTTTCAACAAAACCGAATTATTATTTTGGATATGACATTGGTTTTGGTTTATAAAATAAGAACTGAATAGTCCTAAAAAACCGAACAAACATTTATTATTTATCTATTTATAATATATATTTGTAGTTATTTCTTAATTTTGTAATTTATTTTTTTCAAATAGGTTCAAAACGTTTCACCCGATAATAAAACATTAATATGCATTTTCTCTCAAAAGTTTTCTATCTATAAAATATTTAACTACAATATATCTTCTTATTAGTTGTTTATAAATTTCAAATCACTACTAAATAATTTGTTTTTGCTTTTTGTGTAAAGTTGGGTAATATTATAATTATATGTCATTTTAAAATGTTTCGGTTTTTGAAATGTTTCGAATTGTAATTGGATCGGATCGGATCGGATTTGAATTTAGTTTGGATTATTCGGATTCATGTTTTGAAAACTGAAATCAATTTGGATTCACTTGATTGTATCGGATCAAACCGATCCATTCAAATGAATACCCTTACAGCTAGTTGTGGCACGCCAAACATAGCCTTAGTTATTAAGACTTTGATAACTATTATTTATTTATATATTTATTTTTTAAAAATGACAAAAATTATTATGTAACCTTTCAATTGAAACTGTGGTTGTGATGAATGAGCGACTAAAAGGAGAAGATGAAATGATGAAACCATTTAACTAGATACTAATATAAATTGTAAAAGAGTTACATGAAATAAAAAAAATAATTAAAAATAAGAACCTAATGTTGAAAAAATTAGAACCTTACTATCCCCTATTTAAACGGTTATAATAACCATGTTGGTGTAATATGTATAAAAAAATCCCTAGGGACCTAATGTGGACAAAATTACAACCTTATTATCTTTTTTAAACAGTTATAACAACCATGTTGGTGCAATATATGTAACAAAATAAACAAACAAAATGACCTAATATAGACATAGTTAAAACCTTATTACCCCCTAAATCATTAATCTTATACATAAATGTTGTAAGGTTTTAATTTCCTACTAGAGGTGTAAACGAGCTGAGCCGAGTCGAGCCCGAGCTTGAGCCTGACCAAGCTCGAGCTTGGCTCGTTTAATTTTGAGGAAGCTCGAGCTCGAGCTTAAGCTCGATTCGAGCCTTAAAATGAAGCTTGAGTTTGGCTCGTTAACAATTTAGTGGGCTTGCGAGCCTAATCGAGCCTAAACGAGCCTCTATGTGTGTGTGTGTGCGCGTGTATGTATGTATGTATGTATATATATATATATATATATATATATATATATATATATATATATATATATATAGGCTCGTTTAGGCTCGCGAGCCCATGAATTGAAGCTCGGCTTGAGCTCGTTTACTAAATGAGCCTCGTATTTAGGCTCGAGCTCGGCTCATGCTTGTTCAATTTGATCTCGAGTCGAGCTTTTAACGAGTCAATCCCAAGTAGTTCACGAGTAGTTCGCCTTATTTACACCCCTATTTCCTACAAGTGGATAAACATGTGGCGAAAATGTGAATATAAGCAATTTAAATTGACTAGATTTGGGTTCTAATTTCGTTTCTTCTTTTTCCATATAACTGCTTCCAAATCTCTTGATGCTAGTTCTTGCTAGCTTGTTTTTTCATACAATTTTTGTTCTTAACAAATCAAATATTTACTAATAATTTAACTTTATATTTATTGTATTCGAAGACATAGAATATTAAAATTACTATCTAAATCGATCAAATCTTAAAGAATTCTTATATTTATAAAGACATAATAAAAATGCGTATGATCTAAACGAATTTATTATATCCATTAGTGAAAAGTTGTTGAATAATTATATTAATTCAAATTTTAAAACCAAAATAAGAACCATGAGTTATTTATACAGAACATAATACAAACCATATGATCTATGTTTATAAATTCAAACAAAAAATCTAGACTAAAAAAAGTTTAATGTGTGTTTATCTCTTTTTATGAACAAGAAGATATTTGAAGTCACACCCCCAAAATAGCAATCCAAACAATACTTTAATTCTACTTCGTTTGAAGAACAAAAAAAAAGTAACCATTTAAAATTTTTGTGTGAGAGAGAGAGATTAGCATTGTCACCATGTGTTTATACAACTCACAAAAGAGTTTTTTTTTGACTAAATTACACGAATGGCCCATATGGTTTGGGGTAATTTGCATGCTTGGTCCCTAACTTATTGTTTTCACTCGGAAGATACCTACTGTTTGTTTTTGTTACGTGCTTGGTCCATACTGTTTGTTTTTGTTACATGTTTAGTCCTCGTGTTACTTAAAAAGGCTATTATTTAAATAGTGAAAAATCATGAGGTATATAAGGTAAGGTGAGGAGGTGAGGTTGGGGGTTTGTTTATTTAAATAAATTAAAAAATCGAGGGTCAAATAGTCTTTTTAGGTAAGCTAGGGACCAAACATGTAACAAAAACAAACATTAGAGACCTTCCGAGTTAAAAAAATAAGTTAGGGACCAAACACGTAAACTACCCTAAACCATAGGGACCATTCGTGTAATTTACTCAAAGGGTTAAGATTTTACTAAGATTTTCCTATCCAGAATGTCCTCACGACATGAGCACTTGGGTTTCACGACGTGAGGATGATGTTCCTCGACCATTTCGTCTTATTAGGTACGGTCACGACGTGAAAAGTGGCGGTGGGACTTTTGAGTGTCGATTTGACTTTAACCTTTGACCAGGGGTTTGACCAGGTTTGAATCGAGAGTATTCTAGGTAATTTGAGTAGTAAATTGAGTTGGGTCAAAACTATTGTATAGGTAATAAATAGATTCAGTATCCAGAAGGGTGATTTGTTTATCTATCGTTTCAGACTGTGTGGTACGTTTTCCTAACAGTGCCTATGGGTCGAAGGAACCAAGGCCAACCTACTAGATTTTGTATCATGGTATAATGGATTGTTGTTATGTTGAGTATGTGCTAGATTTGTATATTTATATGATTACCTATGTTCACTGAATATGCATTAGATTGGTGGATTTGCATGATTATCTGTTTGCTAGTTATTGATTATTATGGTATATGTCAACATGTCATGATTGTTAGGTTGAAGTGATTCTGCTTTGTGCTTAAGGCCAAGATACCCAAGGCGGTCCAAATAGGCTGTAGGCCCTGTATAGCGGTCTAGTCAGGCCGAAGGCCCATAGAGTGGTCCAGATAGGCTGTAGGCCCTACGCGGCGGTCCAGTCAAGCTGAAGGCTCTTGTATACATTTGGTTATCTGTTTGATTTTGTGTGGTACATTGGGGGAACTTACTAAACATTGACTTACAGTTTCAGTTTATTGTTTTAGGTATTTTAGACGATCGTAGAAAAGCAAAGGCGTCATTGTGCACACATTCTCTCGATTTTATGATTATGAATTTTGGGATACTCTGATTTTGATTTATTCTCTTGGAAACACTGTTTTGTAAACAAATATGGTCTATGATTTGGTTTTAAAAAATTGATTTTTTTTTTATTAATTTTAAGATATCACACACACACACACACATATATATATATATATATATATATATATATATATATAATAATAATAATAATAATAATAATAATAATAATAATAAAAGAAACAAACAAACAAAAGCATAAAGTAAAAAGTAAATAAAATATAAAGTACATTGAAGTAATTGGATGACAAATATAAGATACCTCTATTATTATTATTATTATTATTATTATTATTATTATTATAATTATATTTTGGCGTTAAAAAGTACATTAACAACTCAATTGAAAATAATATTTCTATTTTTCTTCAAGCATGCTCTATCATCCCATGTAGCATTAGCTTGTATAAACTCTTAGGCTATTTGGTACGGACTAGTGGAGATTTCATTTTTGCATACGTGGAGGTTCTTTAACGTCGTTACCATGGCTGGAACATCACCACCTTCTCTAGTTATGAGATATGGAGTTAGAAAATGTGGTAACGAGCACGAGAGACAATACCCAATCAAATTATTTATTTCTCTAATCAAATCATCTCTCTCTCTCTCTCTCTCTCTCTCTCTCTCTCTCTCAACAAATGTTATAACATGAGAACGTCATCCCCACTTCATGTGATAACATTATAACCTCGTTGTTCATACCAATATTCTCAATAAAAATATTTGCTCACGATCACATAAACATTACCAATAAAGGTCACAGCTTACATAGCATGATCACATAATCATTATTTATAAAGAGATATCAAAAGAAACTGCATTATTCAAATAATAGCTTAAATGTTTAATTAAGAACCTATATATTACAACCCTAATTGATAATTATGTTTTATTTGTAAATAATATTTATATTTTTTTGTTATCATATATATATATATATATATATAATATATATATATATATATATATATATATATATATATATATATATATATATATATATTCAGGTTTATTTGAGATCATGCTAATTTTGTGAGACCCTGAGAGCAAATCTAAAAATAATTTTAAAATGCAAAATAAAAGGAAAAATCCAAAAATTCTTTTTTAATTATTATTTTTGGAACTTTAATTACCAAAATAAATAAATAAATAAATAAAATTACCGTTTTTTTAAATACGTAAAATATTGTAATAGAATATTACATTCTAAATATTCTAATGTGATACCGTGAGACACAATCATAGTCATTCACAAGATTAAACCATCTCACATGAACATAATTATATATATATATATATATATATATATATATATATATATATATATATATATATATATATACTAATTAAAAAATAGTTTTAATATCTTTTTGACATGTTACATTATATTATATATATATATATATATATATATATATATATATATATATATATATATATATATACTAATTAAAAAATAGTTTTAATATCTTTTTGACATGTTACATTATATTAGGCCTCCTAATTAATACATATTTTATTCTTTTTTGTCATGTGTCATCTATTAAACATCTTAATTAATGCATGTCACTTGTCAACCTATTAATTTTCTATTTCAAATTTTAAAATTTTCACTTTAATTACAATAAATTAATAACAATGGAATAAAAATTAAAATAAAATTAATACAAATTATAAGGTGATATAATTTCATATATTTATTTAAATTAACGATTATAATTGATTAATAATTTTGTGTTCTAATATTAAAGTTTAATTAATTTTGTAGTCGTGGTTTCACGGGTTATAAACTAATATATATATATATATATATATATATATATATATATATATATATAAGATTTTCAAATTATTATTTTATTTCGTAACTATAGAATGTGTATATATTAATGCTCATTGATAATAATGAGCATTAATATATACACATTCTATAGTTACGAAATAAAATAATAATTTGAAAATCTTTTATATTTAATATAAAATAAGCCATAATTGAGAAAGAAAAGGCTAAAAAAGAGAAAAGTAATTGTCACAAGAAATGCATCATGAATAATGATAGATGGCTATTTGTTGAAAAGGGAAAGAAAAGGCGAAATTTTTCGCACCAAACAAAACACAAAGATTCGACATCTTAATAATTGTCATAATATGATTTTGATTTTTAAAATTATTCATTATTTTTAAGTTAATATATGGAAAATATATAATAAACATGACCAATTAGGCCCTTCTATTTGCATAGATGTCTCAAATAACATCTTTTAGTTATTATTTTTAGTTCAAAACATTATTA
Source organism: Lactuca sativa (assembly GCF_002870075.4). NCBI lineage: Eukaryota > Viridiplantae > Streptophyta > Magnoliopsida > Asterales > Asteraceae > Lactuca > Lactuca sativa. The sequence continues at coordinate 89,612,966 of NC_056627.2, read as the reverse complement.
TTTTACCTTGTTTTTATTTTTCTTGCAAATCATAGTTATTTTACCATAATGAATTAATGTTTTTTTTCAAAATTTTAACAGTTTAAAATATAATATAAAGCTTACTGCAAAAAGCCATTGTTGTTAATTTTTTGGTTTAATAATTTATATTTGTTTTACTAAGAAAGTAAATTATTACAAAAACAATAGACAAAATTACAAGCATGGTCCCTGTGGTATGTTAAAACCAGCAACTTTGGTCCAAAATAAGTTTGGCTCGCAAGGATGGTCCAATAGTTTTGTTTTGTTACGAGTTTAGTGCAATTTCCTTTGAACTTTTTTATAATGATGGATTTGCCCTTTTTAGTTTTATTTTCTTAATTCTTTTTATTGCAAAAATCAGAAATAAAAAAGAAAAATAAAAAATACACACCTCATCCTTCCTTCCTCTCTCTCTCTCTCTCTTTCTCTTTCTCTCTCTAACGCATATCATTTTACAAGAACACAAGCTTTCAGAAAAATTAGATCAATTGGACTCTTCTCATCAGACCGCCATCCTCTGCCACTTAGCCACCGTCTAGATGGAGTCACCACCCACTCATTTGTCTTCCTCCCCTGCTTCAGTTTCATCAGGAGAAACCCTAACTCCGGTTCTTTGTTTACAGATTTATGGTTCATCAGACCACCGTCGACGCCACCCCTTAGATGTTTAGGTCTCGTCAGCCATGAACTCTAAATCTTTCAGATCTCAGTTCTTCTCCGGTAGCAATGGCGAGCTCAACGTGACGAAGGCTTTCAAATGGGAGGGTTTTTCAAATCGAAGGATCATAAAAGCGAAGATCTGAAGCTGACAAAGAGGGTTTTGGTGTTTCGAGTGTGAGTCCGAGATAGATCTGAAGAATCGGATGAGCATGGCGGCAGAGATCTTGAGCTTTTCTTGGTGACGATTTAGGGTTTGTTAAATGGCCGTCGTCACCTCTGTATAGATGAAGACAGAGGTTGCAAAGATCCCAAATAGTAACCCACATTGGAAACCTATTCCGTTGAGAGGTGGTGACTCCGACTCCAACGACTCCAACGTCCGACCGATGACTTTCCAGATCAAGATACCAATAACATCCACCCTCTTCTCCATCGATTTTGTTTTCAGAAATCGATAATCAATTTGGTTTTCATTTTTGTTTTTTGGACGTTTTCAGATTTCTTGTTCATGAGTGTTCTTGTTCCAATTTGAGTGATATGGAAAAAATTGAGTTTGTAGAAAATTGGATTGTTCATATTTTAGATTGCAGATGTGAAAAAACATGATTATTTTCCTTTTCAAATATGAAAAAAATTGTTTTTTTGGAGTGGTGGTGGTGGTGGTTTCCGGTAGCAGTGGTGACCGGACCGGACTAGTCTTGTAAGGAATAAAGAAAGTGGGGTTACATTTTCTTTTTTCTTTTGTTTAAATTTTAATTAGAAAAATAAAAAGAAATTATAAACAAATAGAAAATTAAATATAAGGGCAAATCCGTCATTATAAAAAAGTTCATAGGAAATTGGACTAAACTTGCAACAAAACGAAACTATTGGACCATCCTTGCGAGCCAAACCCATTTTGGACCAAAATTGCTAGTTTTAACATACCACAGTGACCATTCTTGCAATTTTATCAAAACAATATCATCACTGCTACTTTAACTAGGGATGACAAATGTATGGTATCGTACACATCCATTAAATTAGTTGTAATTTCTTAATCAAGCATATTTATTTATGTCATATTCAAATTCAAGTCGGTGGCGGAACCATGAATTATGATATGGGGTACAAACATTGTCAATATATTATATATAGTTATCTAATATTGGGCATTAAAAACATGTTATAATCTCTTTATTGGGGTACAATAACATAAAACATGTTTACAAATAATATTATATATATATATATATATATATATATATATATATATATATATATATATATATATATATATATATATATAAACAATTTTTGGGGGTACTGTAGTACCCCAACGCCCCATCTAGCTCTGCCACTGTTTCAAGTTAAGCAATGCCTAAATTCAAAAAGAAGAAGAAAGACAAAAAAAAATTTAGATGTTTGTTACAAAGTCACAATCATGTAGTCAAATCTTAACCAAAATTTCGACAAACGTTTATGATAGTATCCATTAAACTAATTTTAATCTTTTAATCAAATATATATATATATATATATATATATATATATATATATATATATATATATATATATATATATGGGTTTAGGGAATATGTGGCTATTATGTACATAATATTAGGTATAGAACCATCAAAAACTACATAATTTTAAAAAAATGCAATCAAATCTCCCTACTATCCTTTTTCTATTCTCTATAAGATTAGATGATAGTCTTTGTACCTATAAATCTTCATATTCAAATTTTATATAGAAAACTACGGTGAAAAATTGAAATTGTTCATTAAAAACCCAATAAACTTCTTCCCATAATGCATCAAAAAGAACCATGCAAGTATATATATGGTAGGTGTCAAAGAAAGTTATGAAGCCTACTAGAGGTCTAATAAAAACAACACATTCGAAATACGTAGATGTTGGAGATAAATTATGAAATAAGAAATAATATGAGCTCAAAAGCAATAGGAAGAAGCTAAAAATGAAAAAAATTATGTTTTTAAATCAAAATGAAGTCAATTTTGATGGTTCTATACCTAATACTAGATACATGACATACCACAGTGACCATTCTTGCAATTTTGTCAAACCAATATCATCACTGCTACTTTAACTAGGGATGACAAATGTATGGTATCGTACGCATCCATTAAATTAGTTGTAATTTCTTAATCAAGCATATTTATTTATGTCATATTCATTTCAAGTCAGTGGCAGAACCATAAATTTTGATATGGAGTACAAACATTGTCAGTATATTATATATAGTTATCAAATATTGGGCATTAAAAACATGTTATAATCTCTTTATTAGGGGTAAAATAACATAACACATGTTTACAAATAATATTATATATATATATATATATATATATATATATATATATATATAACAATTTTTGGGGGCACTGTAGTATCCCAACGCCCCTTTTAGCTCCGCCACTGTTTCAAGTTAAGCAATGCCTAAATTCAAAAAGAAGAAGAAAGACAAAAAAAATTTAGACGCTTGTTGCAAAGTCACAATCATGGAGTCAAATCTTAACCAAAATTTCGACAAACGTTTATGTTAGTGTCCATTAATTTAACTTTAATCTTTTAATCAAACATATATATATATATATATATATATATATATATATATATATATATATATATATATATATATATATATATATATATATATGAGTTTAGGGAATATGTGGCTATTATGTACCTAATATTAGGTATAGAACCATCAAAAACTACATAGTTTTAAAAAAATACAATCAAATCTCTCTACTATCTTTTTTCTATTCTCTATAAGATTAGATGATAGACTTTGTACCTATAAATCTTCATATTCAAATTTAATATAGAAAACTATAGTGAAAGATTGAAATTGTTCATTAAAAACCCAATAAACTTCTTCCCATAATACATCAAAAAGAACATACAAGTATATATATGGTAGGTGTCAAAGAAAGTTATGAAGCCTACTAGAGGTCTAATAAAAACAACACATTCGAAATACCTAGATGTTGGAGATAAATTATGAAATAAGAAATAATATGAGCTCAAAAGCAATAAGAAGCTAAAACTGAAAAAAATTGTGTTTTTAAATCAAAATGAAGTCAATTTTGATGGTTCTATACCTAATACTAGATACATGACAGCCACTTATTCACTTTTCCCTATATATATATATATATATATATATATATATATATATATATATATATATATATATATATATATATATATATATATATATATATATATATATATATATTCATTTCAAGTTAAGTAACGTCTAAATTCTAAAAATAAAGAAGAAAATCATTTTAGAAGTTTGTTGCAAATTAATAATCATGTAGTCAAATCTTAGCCAAGTTTATAAAGGTCAGAAAAAATATAGGGTGTAATATGAACATTAAGTTTTAATACAATGGAGTTAATGAAAATTTATATAATAACATCTCTACATCAAAACCTCTTATAAAGTAGATTTCTAGGTTCAATATTATGAACATATATCAAATAGCATGATCACAATGTTTGTATAAGTAAGGGGAAACCGTATATACACGAATTCAAACTTTAACTCACGAAAGAGGTGCTGTTTCGCAGATCAACAGACCCATTCATTTTTTTAATATAATAATATTTTGATACAATATAAATTTTACTTTTTTATATAACTTAAATACTTTTAAATTTATCCCTTACACTTTTATAAAAGTTTCAATTAATACCTTTTGTTTATTAAAATTTCATTTATATATCATTATCAACGTATTAATTAGACTAGGTGTAAAACCTATGTATTACATTAGTTACTTTAAAAAAAGAATTAAATATGAAATTGTAACATTTAAAAGTTTGAATTTAAAAGAAATTAAAAAAATATTGAATTATTAAAATTAATGTTTTTTTTTCTATTTTTAAATTTAAACAAATAATTTAGATAAATAAACAAATGAAACTAATGAGGTTTTACTTTACAACTTTTAAAATTAAAAGGAAAGTATGTGAAATTTGATAAAATGAAAAAAAATTACAAAATTTGTAACATCCCAAATTTCAAGCCCGAATTTTTTTTTTTTTTGAATTAATAATTATAAAACATTTTACCATAACATTGTCAATAAAGCAACACATTACAAAATCATAATGTTGTGTCCCAAACCATGACGTCAGAAGTAATGAAAACCAGAGTACAATCCCAGAAAGTCCGATGCGGAATCATGTGTGTGTGATGCGATGCTACACCGCCGGCTCCTTCCCCTTAGACGAAGAGGTACCTGAAACCAAAACTAAAACTGTAAGCACAAATCTTAGTGAGTTCTCCCATCATACCACATACCATACAATATCGTCGGTATCTTTCAACCGATAACTTTCATCGGTATCTTTCAACCGGTAATCATCGTCGGTATCTTTCAACTGGTAATCATCGTCGGTATCTTTCAACCGGTAATCCTCATCGGTATCTTTTAACCAGTAACTGTCATAGGTATCTTTCAACCGGTAACTGGGGACTATTTCACCCCTACCACTAGCATGTGAGTTCCCTCATCATACCACATACCATACAATATCGTCGGTATCTTTCAACCGATAACTTTCATCGGTATCTTTCAACCGGTAATCATCATCGGTATCTTTCAACCGGTAATCATCGTCGGTATCTTTCAACCGGTAATCATCGTCGGTATCTTTCAACCGGTAATCATCATTGGTATCTTTCAATGGGTAATCCTCATCGGTATCATACCACATACCATACAATATCGTCGGTATCTTTCAACCGATAACTTTCATCGGTAATCATCATCGGTATCTTTCAACTGGTAATCATCGTCGGTATCTTTCAACCGGTAATCATTGTCAGTATCTTTCAACCGGTAATCATCATTGGTATCTTTCAACCGATAATACTCATCGGTATCTTTCAACTGGTAACTGTCATCGGTATCTTTCAACCGGTAACTGGGGACTATTTCATCCCCTACCACTAGCATGCAACATCAAGATATAAACATACAGTCAGACATATCCGGGTACTGACCTACCCTTCGGTCCTAAGCACCGCTGTCAGAGAAACTGATCCCTACTATACACATAACATATCATACAGATAAATCTCATGACCAAAGCACATAACCAGACCAAGATAATTATCACAAGGACAATCATCTTCTAAATACCCCTCTTTGGTGGGCCGGCATTGTGGCCTTAGACCCACCCCTACTGGAAGGTAACTCACCTTAATGTCGTGCAGTGTTTGAACTATCCTCGGCGTACAATTCAACTCCCTTTGACTCCTCGATCCCTACACGACAACCTTCAAGTCAGCACACAGAACATGCAACCCTAAACAGGTTTAGTTCAAGTCCAGTCAAAGTCAACTCCAAGTTGACCCGACTCGCCGAGTTGGGCCGTCAACTCGTCGAGTCCCTACCCTTTTACCCGTCCTTATCCATGACTCGACTTGTCGAGTTTGTCAACGACTCGACGAGTTCCCCTTCTTTACAAACATCAATGAACCTTCATCCGACTCGCCAAGTTGTATGAACAACTCGTCGAGTTCACCTTCATCCAATGAACCAGTCCTGACCTTGACTCGCCGAGTTGTATGAACAAATTGTCGAGTTCATCTTCAATCATAAGGAGATTGCCTTGGACTCGTCGAGTCTGTTCTAGCACTCGTCGAGTCCCATGAAACCCATGTCTAAAACTAAGTCCAATGCGTTGGGTCACTCCTTCTGACCTTCTACAACCCTTCTAATACCCAACTGACTTCTTTTGACCCTCAACATATATGAGACTAAATGCCTTGGACTCGTCGAGCCCCAAGAACGGACTCGCCGAGTCGATAGCATTCACATCCTAAATCCTCTATTTCTGATGTACAACACTTGTCCAAATGATAGATCCAAGCCCCTAAGCTCGATCTAGCACGTAAAGTTACGAACTTTACGTGCATGCATGGGAATTTTGAGCCTAAAAGGCCCTAAAATGGTTCTTACAATGCATGGGACTTTCCTTGAGTGCAAAAGCAACTCCAATCTGCCTTGTGACTCTTCCCAAGTGCTAGATCCGAAGTCTTGACCCCCCAACCATGTTTGCAATTCATGGTTGGTCACCTCATATGGCTTAAAAGCCCTAAATCTTCCCCAAAAAGGGATCTAACAAACAAGCAAGAAAGGTACAGACTTTATACCTTTCAAAGACTACAAATGATGAACCAAACTCGAATCCTTCAGTGTCATCTTGATCCTTTTATGCTCTTCCTTCTTCCTTGTGAATAAAACCACCAAAATCACCACAATTGCCTTTAGATCATCACACACTCGGCTAGGGTTTGCTATGGAGGGTCTTTGGGAGCAATAGGGACGAGTGGTGGCTGAAAGAGATGATTAAATTGGGTGCAAATCCTCAGATTAGGGTTTTTTGTCCAGTCAGGGCCTACTCGTCGAGTCTGGACGCCGACTCGACGAGTCCGCCACATAAGTCCTGTGTCAAACCCGCTCCTACTCGATGAGTTGGGACTTCAACTCGCCGAGTCCCAGGCCAAAAATGCAAAATACATTAAATAAAATACATACCAGGAACCGTGTGCTACAACTCTCCCCCACTTATTTTAGATTTCGTCCTCGAAATGTGCTGCTTGTTCCTAGAAAGGTTCTGGGTAATGCTCCATCATATCATCCACCGACTCCCAAGTCCACTCCGAGTCCTTCCAGTGCTGCCATTGTACCTTCACTAGCTCCACCCTCTTGTTCCTCAGATCCTTCGACTTCCGGTCAAGGATTGCCACTGGCCGCTCAATATAATTCAGGCTGTCATCGACCTGAATATCCTCTAAGGGTACCACCGCTGAGTCGTCCACCAAGCACTTCCGCAGCCGGGAGACGTGGAACGTGCTGTGGATCTGACTGAGTTTGGCTGGCAGATCCAACCTGTATGCTACCTTGCCCACTCGGGCGGTAACTCTGAAAGGCCCAATGCATCTGGGGCCCAACTTGCCCCGCTTCCTAAATCGGATGACGCCCTTCCATGGCAACACCCTCATGAACACCACCTCAGTGCTCCCCATTACCCTCTCACCAACTTCACCCCAACATATCGGGGTCCTGCACTTCCTCCCGTACAACATCTCGAAGGGAGGACGATCGATACTCGCGTGATAACTATTGTTATAGGAGAATCCTGCCAATGGAAGGTAGGTATTCCAACTACCCCCGAAGTCTAACACGCATGCTCGCAACATATCCTCTAGAGTTTGGATGGTCCGCTCGATCTGACCATCCGTCTACGGGTGAAAGGCAGTGCTAAAATGCAAACGAGTTCCCAGCTCGTCATGAAACTTCTGCCAAAACTTGGAAGTGAGCCGTACTTCCCTGTCTGAAACCACCGAAACTGGCACCCCGTGCCGCGTCACCACCTCCCTGACATAGATGTCGGCCAACTTCTCGGCTGAGATGCTCTCCTGAATCGGAATAAAATGGGCACTCTTGGTCAATCGATTGATGATGACCCAAATCGAATGCACTCCCCGCACGGTCCTGGGAAGCTTTGTGATAAAATCCATCGTAATATCCTCTCATTTCCACAACGGAATATCCAACGGCTGCATCTTGCCATGTGGCCTCTGGTTCTTGGCCTTGACCTTCCTGCAGGTCAAGCACTGCTCCACGTATCATGCCACATCTCGCTTCATGTAGGGCCACCAATAGTCCAGGCGAAGATCCCTATACATCTTTGTCGCCCCAGGATGAATGGAGAATCGAGATTTGTGCGCCTCCTCCATCAGAACCTGACGCACACCCCCGTGGTACGACACCCACACCCTACGGTGCAGAGTTAATAATCCTCGGATGTCATAGTCGAAGGTGGAAACCTGCCCCACAATCCGCTCGCTCTTCCAATGTTCCTCCTTCATGGCCTCCTGCTGGGCCTCTCTTATCCGCTCCAACAGCGGAGTTACCACTGTCATCCTCAGATAGATATCCCTGATCGGCGCTTCCTTGTGGCTAAGCATGTCGGCCACCACATTAGCCTTTCTCGGGTAGTAGAGGATCTCACAGTCATAATCCTTTACCACATCAAGCCACCGACACTGCCTCATATTCAGATTTGGCTGGTACATGAGATAACTCAGGCTCTTGTGGTCTGTGTAAATTGTACAACGAACCACATAGAGGTAATGAAGCCAAATCTTGAGGGCGAACACAACAGCCCCCAGCTCCAAATCATGTGTCGGGTAGTTCGCCTCGTGAGGCTTCAGCTGCCTCGAAGCGTAAGCAATGACATGCCCTCTCTACATCAATACTACGCCCAAACCCGAGATGGACGCATCGCAGTACACAACGAAATCCTCCATGCCCTCTGGCAGGGCTAAGATTGGCGCCTCGCACAATCTCTATCTCAGTGTCTCGAATGCAACGTGCTGCTCAGGCCCCCAACAAAAGACCACAACTTTCCTCGTTAGCCTGGTTATGGGTACGACTATCTTGGAGAAATCCTAAATGAATCTCCGATAGTAGCCGGCTAATCCTTGGAAACTCCGAATCTCGGATGGAGACCTCAAAACCTCCCATCTCATCACGGCCTCCACTTTGGCTGGATCTACCGAAATCCCATTCTGGTTGACAAGGTGCCCAAGAAACTGCACCTTGCACATCTAGAACTCACACTAGGAGAACTTAGCATACAAGTTCCCCCTTCTCAAAATCTCTAGAAGCTCTCGCAGATGCTCCTTGTGCTCCTCCTGCGTCTTGGAATAGACCAAGATGTCATCGATGAAAACTATGACAAACCGATCCAGCATCGGCCTGCACACACGGTTCATGAGATCCATGAACGCGGTATGAGCATTGGTGAGCCCGAAAGGCATCACCACAAACTCATAGTGACCATAACGGGTCTGAAAGCCAGTCTTCTGCACATCCTCCTCTCTGACCCTCATCTAGTGATACCCTGAACGCAAATTAATCTTAGAGAACTAAGATGCTCCCTGTAGCTGGTCAAAGAGATCATCAATCCTCAGGAGTGGGTAACGGTTCTTCACCGTCACCTTATTCAACTCTCGATGATCTATACACATCCGATGCGACCCGTCCTTCTTTTTCACAAACAGAATCGGGGATCCCCAGGGTGAACTGCTCGGTCTAATGAACCCCTTGCTAACAGCTCCTGCAGCTGTGTAGAAAACTCCTGCATCTCAGGAGGAGCCAACCAATACGGTGCCTTGGCTATCGGAGCCGCACTAGGGACCAGGTCAATTCTGAATTCCACCTGTCTCTCCGGAGGTACCCCGGGCAACTCCTCGGGGAATATATCCTCAAACTCCCGTACTACAGGCACATCGCCCACCGTCGCCCTACCTGCCTCCTGGGTATCCATAACATAGGCGACATAACCTACACAACCCTGCTGGAGGTAGCACCTAGCACTCGTTGCCGAACATAAAGCTGGTCCTCGCTGTGGCCTTTCGCCCTGAACCACCAGCTCTTCCCCACTAGGGGTCCTAATCCGCACTGACTGTTGCACGCAATTGATCACTGCCCTATCGGGGCTCAGCCAATCCATACCAATAATAACCTTGTTCCCCCAAAAAGGTATGGGAACCAAGTCCACTAGGTAACGTTTCTCGAACAACCTCAAAACACAATCCTGGTAGACCTCTGACACTCGTACCGACCGGTCGTCTGCAATCTCGACCTCTAGAGGGCAATCCAACATACCCAAAGACTCCGGAAACTTTTTGCTAAGCACAAGAGAGACAAATGATCGAGTGGCACCCGAATCAAACAACACCTGAACTGGGATACCGTTCACATGGAATGATCCTAAGCAAGGCACATAATATATCAAAATCACAACGACATAACATAAAACATAAATAAGAAATCATACCCGTCACCACATCGGGTGCAACGCGTGCCTCCTCGGTTGTCAGCTGAAATGCTCGGCTCTGAACCACTGGAGCTTCCAACTTGGCCTTCCGGCCATCCACAACCTGTGCTGTCGCTGGAGTCGGTGCCACTGCCGGTGTCGCTGCTGCTGTCAATCTAGGGCAATTGGCCTTTTTTATGGCCCCTCTGATTGCAATGAAAGCAAATCAGGTCTGATGTCTGTATCGTAGGAGTAGGGGTAGTACAATCTTTGCCAAAATGCCAACCTTTCCACACTTGTAGCAGCCTGAACCCGGCCCAGTGCGACAAGCTCCCTCATGTAACCGACCGCATTTCCCAAAGCGGTCCCGTCCTGACTGGCCTTTCGGTCTACCATCAGATCCCTTGGGCTTCTTCCCTGAAGCCCCCGTCGTCAACCCCTCCTCTGCCTTCCTCTTCCGGATGTGCTCCAGATCAATCTCCCTCTCCCTAGCCCTGGCAATCATGGAATCTAGAGTAGGGCAAGCTGAGAAACTGACATGCTCCTGGATGTCAGCTCATAGCATGTCATGGTAGTGGGTCCTCTTCATATCCTCATCACCCGCATACCGGGGCACCAGCAATTCCCTCTCCTGGAACTTGGCGGTGATCTCTGCCACAGTCTCCGTAGTCTGTCTCATGTCCAAGAACTCCCTCGCCAGCTGCTGAAGCTCCACGGCTGGCGCAAACTCTGCCCTGAATTTGGTCACAAAGTCTGACCAGGTCATAGACTCAACAGCCGAGGCTCCCAGAGAGTCACCAACCGACTCCCACCAATCTCTAGCCTTGTCTCTCAAACACCCTGCAGCGAAACGGACCTTCGACCCTTCCGGGCAGAAGCTCGTCAGCTGCGCAGACTCGATGTCTGCGATCCATCTCCTAGCAGCAATGGGGTCTTTCACCCCATGGAAATCCGGCGCACCACTCCCTCTGAAGTCCTTAAAGGACAGTGTGCATGATCCTGACTGGCTGGTCGCCAAGTTACTCCTGAAAGCCTTGAGGCGATCCCCCATCAGCTCAATGATCCCTTCCTTGATCGACCCGAAGATAACCGACGTCGCATCAAGGATACCTCTCGTGATCTCGGACGTGATGAACTCGCGTAACACATCATCCACATGCTCGGATCCAGCACCCGAGCCTGATCCTGACCTAGATCCTGAACCTCTCGCTCCATGTCGCGTGACCACATGCTCGGATTCAAGTACGGGTCCTCTGCTTTCAGTAGTACGGGCTCATACTACCTTCCATATCTACCCGTACTTTCCTCAAGGATTGCTTCAACTCCACCAAATCCCTTTTACCGATACCCTTCCCACTGACCTCATCCTAGGCTTCCTTAGGGCACTCTCTGACCTACCCTCCGTCATCAGCTGCACTAGGAGTCCCCACCACCCCTTAACTAGCTTGCGGATACTGTTACATATTTTGTTCCTTAGCTAGTTGAAGATGGCCAGTACCCCTATAGCACAAAGCAAGCAGCATTCGTGCATTGGGTTACCAAACCAGGCATAACCTACACAGGCCATCCTACTGCTGACTAAACAGTCCTAGCATACAGCTCAAACAACAGGCATATAAGGCATCCTCCCTAGACCCTTAGCCCTAACTAGCATGCAATTCTCAGAATCATATATCAGGCACACAAGGCATCCTCCTAGATCCTTAGTCCTATTCTAGCATGCAGTTTTCTGAATCAAAACCATATAACATAACATAGCAAGTATGGGTATCTTGGGGAAAACTTACTTGAGCCCGGCCGGTCGCATGCATCACATACTTCGTCTTTCTTAAAATCCCTCCATTTAGATTTTAGAAAACCATTTTCCTTGTAAAAATCTTTTAGTCCCTCGGTTTGAGTCCAGACACCCTCGAGGGTGTGTCTAAATCCCTCAAACCAAGGCTCTGATACCAACTTGTAACATCCCAAATTTCAAGCCCAAAAATTTCATTTTTTTGAATTAATAATTTATAAAACAATTTACCATAACATTTTCAATAAACCAACACAATACAAAATCATAATGCTGTGTCCCAAACCATGACATTAAAAGTAATGAAAATCATAGTACAATCCCAGAAAGTCCGATGCGGAATCATGTGTGTGTGTGTGATGCGATGCTACGCCGCCGACTCCTTCCCCTTAGACGAAGAGGTACCTGAAACCAAAACTAAAACCGTAAGCACAAAACTTAGTGAGTTCCCCCATCATACCACATACCATACAATATCGTCGGTATCTTTCAACCGGTAACTTTCATCAGTATCTTTCAACCGGTAATCATCATCGGTATCTTTCAACCGGTAATCATCGTCAGTATCTTTTAACCGGTAATCATCGTCGGTATCTTTCAACCGGTAATCATCATCGGTATCTTTCAACCGGTAATCCTCATCTCTTTCAACCGGTAACTGTCATCGGTATCTTTCAACCGGTAACCAGGGACTATTTCACTCCCTACCACTAGCATGCAACATCAAGATATAAGCATACAGTCAGGCATATCCGGGTACTGACCTACCCTTCGGTCCTAAGGACCAGAGTCAGGAAAACTGATCCCTACTGGAAGGTAACTCACCTCAATGTCGTGCAGTGTTTGAACTATCATCGGCGTACAAGTCTACTCCCTTCGACTCCTCGATCCCTACACGACAACCTTTAAGTCAGCACACAGATCGTGCAACCCTAAACAGGGTTAGTTCAAGTCCAGTCAAATTCAACTTCAAGTTGACCCGACTCACCGATTTGGGCCATCAACTCATCGAGTCCCTACCCTTTTACCCTTCCTTATCCATGACTCGACTCGTCGAGTTTGGCAACGACTCGACGAGTTCCCCTTCTTTACGAACATCAATGAACCTTCATCCGACTCTCCGAGTTGTATGAACAACTCGTCGAGTTCATCTTCAATCATAAGGAGATTTCCTTGGACTCACCGAATCTGTTCTAGCACTTGTCGAGTCCCATGAACTCCAGGTCTAAAACTAAGTCCAATGCGTTGGGTCACTCCTTCTGACCTGCTACAACCCTTCTAACACCCAACTGAGTTCTTTTGACCCTCAACAGATATGGGACTAAATGCCTTGGACTCGTCGAGCCCCAAGAACGGACTCGTCGAGTCGATAACGTCCACATCCTAAATCCTTGATTTCTGATGTACAACACTTGTTCAAATGATAGATCCAGGCCCCTAAGCTCGATCTAGCACGTAAAGTTACGAACTTTACGTGCATGCATGGGACTTTTGAGCCTAAAAGGCCCTAAAATGGTTCTTACAATGCATGGGACTTTCCTTGAGTGCAAAAGCAACTCCAATCTACCTTGTGACTCTTCCCAAGTGCTAGATCCGAAGTCTTGACCCCCAACCATGTTTGCAATTCATGGTTGGTCACCTCATATGGCTTAAAAGCGCTAAATCTTCCCCAAAAGAGATCTAACAAACAAGCAATCAAGGTACAGACTTTATACGTTTCAAAGACTGCAAATGATGAACCAAACTCGAATCCTTCAGTCTCCTCTTGATCATTTTATGCTCTTCCTTCTTCCTTGTGAATAAAACCACCAAAATCACCACAATTGCCTTTAGATCTTCACACACTCGGCTAGGGTTTGCTATGGAGGGTCTTTGGGAGCAATATGGACGAGTGGTGGCTGAAAGAGATGATTAAATAGGGTGCAAACCCTCAGATTAGAGTTTTTGTCTAGTCAGGGCCTGCTCGTCGAGTCTGGCCGCCGACTCGACGAGTCCGCCACTTAAGTCCCGTATCAAACCCGCTCCTACTCGACGAGTTGGGACTTTAACTCGCCGAGTCCCAGGCCAAAAATGCAAAATACATTAAATAAAATACATACCAGGAACCGGGTGCTACAAAATGTCATATGAAAAAAATTTAATTGAAAATAACCACAAAATAACATGTAGTGAAATCAATGAGAGTGTGACATATGACAAAAGAATTTTTATATATTAGAGTAGATGATAAGTATATTTAGATTTTTGTTATTCTAGACCTATTTTTAATACTTGTATCGGTTTAAAAAATCGAGTGGCAAGCTTATTTATTTCATTAGTTGATGTGACGTTATGTCACAATTTAAATAAGAAAAATTGATATGTTATTTATTTCCAACTTTTTTTTAATATGTTAATATCGACCTACAAAAAATATCAAATATGAAAAATATATTATTATACCGTATAAAATATTGAAACAAAGTAAGAAACCAAATTTTAGAAACTTGAGCAATACCTCTTTCCTTTTGGGTTACATTATATCACAGTGTGACTACGTTTTTCCGTTCCTTGAATTTGGGTATTACATATGTATCTTTCTACTGTGTAAAAGTATATCATAATATGTATTAGGGCTGTGTTTGGTGCGCCACAGCTAACTGATAAGCTAGTTTATTTTTCAAGCTTTTTTATGTTGTCGTGTTTGGTAAGCCAAAAAGTAACTTATAAGCTAGCGGTTTGAAAAGCTACTTAGACTAGCTTTTTAGGAGCTTTTTTTAAAATTTTCCAAATACACCCCTTAATTAATTATAGAAACACATATTCTTACATATCCTTTTATGTAAATATATATATTTCAGCTAGCTTTTCAGCTAGTTTTACCAAACGTTATTTTTTATCAGCTAGCTTTTCAACTACCAGCTAGCTTTTTATTTAACAGCTAACTTTTCAGCCATCAGCTAGCTTTTCAACTAGTCCGCCGAACAAAGCCTAGGTGTGAGACCCATGTATTACAAGGGTTTATTTAAAAAAAAATAAATTTAAAATTTTAACAATTTGAAAATTTTGAATTCATAAGAAAAATGAGAAATTTTTTGAATTGTTAAAATTAATGAGTCTTTAATGTATTGGATACATTATATATATAAACCCTTTCTAATAAATACCTTATATATATATATATATATATATATATATATATATATATATATATATATATATATATATATATTACTTTATATATTAAATGTGGAACTTTAATTTAATAAAATGAAAAATAAAATAAAATGACAAATGAAAAATAGAAAATTTAAAAATTCTAGAAAATACCATGTGTCTAAATGAATAAGAAGAAAACATGTGACAAAAAACATTCATTTATTATAATAGATTATATCTTTTGTCTTTGAAACACGAGCCACATGTATTAAAACAAAAACTATAGAAAAGCACTAATGAAATATAAAAAGAGATTTATAAGATGTTTTGTTTAGTGGACTTGCAACAAATAATTCCAATTAACATAATTTTTTTTTTTGAATCTTTTGCTAATCTAGAGAAAGAAAAATCCTCCAATAAGTCAAAAATAATATATTTCCTTATCTTACATCCCTCATAAATCACGAAACCTCCAAAGGTTCTAAAAAAATAGTGTTAATCACCGCATCTATCATTTTTCTCTTAATGAGAATGCTTCTGGATGCTTGATCAAATATAGCATTAATACAATAAAAAGAATTGACTTGAATTTCTAACCATTTGAAAATTGATGTAACGTCTTGGTTTTTAAGGCATTTTTTTTTTAATTTTATTTTTTCAAGTATATCAGAGTATGATTTAACCGTGTGGAAACATGTTGCGAATGTGTGTGTACCGTCGAACATTACCTTTCTCACGGACCAAAGAAGTGCTTTAAAAACATTTGTAACAATTGGGTAAACGCTAGGCTTAATGAGTTCTATGAATAACATATACCACAATATAGATACATGCATACTAAAAATGGCTAATTATCTGGCAATATATATGTATTTTAAATTTACAGCCTGACCATTTCATGTTCAATACGGGTCTACATGTACTTACCGCCTAAATATTATTTTGTCAACACGGGTTTATGTGTACTTACAACGTGTAATGCCCCATTTCCACTTAGTGATTTCAAAATATTGTTAATAAATAATAATGAACATTTGTATAATTAAAAGCTAAATGTTGTAGGTTTGACAATGACTTAACTAAATAAAAGATATTATAAAAATGTTAATAATAATAGTTATAATAAATTATTTATTTAATATAACTGTTATATATTTAGTATAGTGGTTAGATTGTAATTTTTGGAACTCGTTTTATCATAAAATCTCATATTATGGTGAAAAGCATTAGTAGACCAAACCCTAAGGACCTTATTTGCCAACTTTCAGAATTTGAGTTGTCACCTTCTTCCTTAAGGGCATCTCAAACCCATCTTAAAGGACATCTCCTACCCATCTCCAACCCTATTTTTCATCTATTTTCTCCCCCATTATTTGTCACACCCTTAAACCAGAACGGCGGAAACGTTCGGGGGCGAAGGACGTCATGTTTAGTATCACAACACATGCATCATAGTAATCAAAGTAGCAAACAACCATTACATTAATATTAAAGTGTTTACAAAGTATGTGGTTCACATAAGATAGACTCCGAAAGTAAATAACAAAACAAGACATGAAGATACTATGCTCCATCTTCTGAATCCCAGCGCGTGTACCTGTCTACTAGTTTCCTGAGAATACAAGTTATTTTGAAAGAGTAGATCAGCATTTAAGCTGGTGAGTTCATAAGTATTTTAGTGATGTAAAGTGAGTTGTAAGTTCTTTTTAGAAAAGTTCGTCTGTTCCTCCAGAAAATCCTATATTTTCTGATATGATGAATGAAAGTAAAAATGAGTCTATAATTCCTTCTATGAGTACTAAATGGATATAAGTTATATACAATTTAGAGTAAACAAACAATCGATTGTGTGAATCTACCATAAGTCCACAACCAAACAAAGAACAGGGAATGAGGCGGAAGTCACACATCTCATTGTTTGTTAGATCTTCACTGTATATAACCCTGACGTATTCATTTGGTACTTACAAAGTTAACTGTAATATTTCTTTATATTTGATGAAAACATTGTTTAAGAAAATCATATATTTCCTTTAGTAAAATTAGTAACCACAATAGTTCCTTCTATAATCACTTAGTTTATACAAGCTATATATAATCTAATATCGAACGGACAGTTAAATGGGTGAATCTGCCCTAAGCCACAACCAAACAAGGAACATGAAGTAAGGCGGAAAGCACACATCCAATTGC
The DNA here is from genome assembly GCF_002870075.4 of Lactuca sativa. Taxonomy (NCBI): domain Eukaryota; kingdom Viridiplantae; phylum Streptophyta; class Magnoliopsida; order Asterales; family Asteraceae; genus Lactuca; species Lactuca sativa. The sequence continues at coordinate 89,595,304 of NC_056627.2, read as the reverse complement.
CTATCAGATATTAATTATATATAACCCTGATGTATAAACTAAGGTATTATAGAATTAACCACTAAAGGTCCTTTAAGTTGTACATGATTAATAAAATGAATTAAACCCTTTTGCTGATAAGGTTCTAGTTTAGCCTACTGTATGTTGTATCTAAAAAGTATGTTTTTGTACTAGAAAATGGTATATTGAATTTGTATACTATGACCTGACCTATACCTGGTACTCCTTATGCTCTAAGCCCACAACCAAACAAGGAGAAGGAAATGAAGCGGAAAGCACACATCCTACTGTCTGTTGGATCCGATTAACATATATACCTGATTTATCTACCGAGGAATCATAAAGTTAGCATTATAGGCCCCTTTCTAAATGAATGTACTAAGAATCGACTGTACTATTTGTCCTTTGTAAGTTTTCCCAAGTTTAAGACTATCTTTACTAGAAAATAGTTTGCATTACTTTTTATGTGAGAAGATCACTATATGAATGTAATGGGAAAGTGAAAGTATTCAGTAATATTGTATAAGTAATTACTGAATCACTAACTACCTTAAAACCAACTTGTTAATTAAGGTTAAGCTGTGATGTGGTTATAACCATATTGATCGACAAGTGTTCAACACGACGACCTACTGGCGTCGAAACTGATGTGACATTTGTCACCCCTTGGTCAGCCGGCCGAACTGTAGCGAATAGTCGGGATGCGGGCTTGTCAGTCCCGTATAGATCTATACACACAATGTTCATTTTCCCTCTAGGAGACTCTGGTTACAAAACATGACCTAACAAGTATATTGCTAAGCCGTGAAATAGACTCACATTAATGTTATCTTGTTCTTGTTATTGTATGTTCCTTCTGTTCTTTGTTATTGTATGTTCCTCCCTGTTTCTCTTTATAGTATGTTCTTTCTATTTCTCATTATAGTATGTTAATTTCTGTTCTTGTTATAGTATGTTCTGAACCCCTAAATTATACCTATTATAGTTTACTAGTATGTTTGTTTTGAACTGTCCCTGATTTGTAGAAAAGACTCGATTATCTACTGAGTTATGCTCGTACTTTAAAAACGGTGTTTTATAAACAATAAAGTAACATAACTTAAAAAGAGTTTTTGAAATGGTTTTGATCACTTATAAAAACATAAGAAATCCTTTAACGTGATGGTTATCACAAATAACATTTACACAATTATCATTGTGTTCAACTTGTATCCCCCCTAAAAGCATTTAAAACATCTAAAAGATTGATTATGGGGGTATGAACTCAACTTATGTGGGTGATTCAATTGAAGATTCGCGTAAGGATGAGAAGTTCGACGAAGGAAGTCCCGAGGCACAAACTGTTGGATTAGTGTCTAAGGCTATAACTATATTTGATAAGTACTTGACCCGGTTGTGCATGGTCCTTTTGGGTTGCCTTCACCATAGCAACTTGATAGGGTGATTTAGAGAGAAGATATATTATTATTAATATATTATAAGAATAATATGTTAAAGGAATAATAATATTATTTGATTAATATAAGTCATAAATTAATTAGGAATTAATTTGGTGACTTAAAGAGATTAATTGAATAAAGGGGTAGAAATTGTCAAATGTGTGAAAGTTGTATTTTGAGCTGATAATCCTTATGGATATAGGGTTGGACGATTTTAGGGATATGAATCACCTAGAAATCGTCCAAGGGCTTATCTAGGAAGGGATTTGGATTGCTTTGAGGCTAAGTTATCCAATTAGGGTTTAAGGGTGAAACCCTTGGAGCTCACAATATAAATAGACCCATAGGGTTGAGGAAATCGGCCACCATTGTGATTGGAGAAACCCTAGAGCCGATTTCCCTCTTCCTCATATCTCTCAAATCATCTTCTTGCTAGTTGGTGTTTGTAAGCCATTAGAGGAGTGACATTTGTGACTCTAATCTCCAAGAAGAAGAAGGTTTTCAAGCAAGTAACTCAAGGTAACATTCTAGATCTATTTTCATATGTTTTAATCATTTGTCTACATTAGATCTAGCCATGAAAGTCTTGGATTTGTTGCATGTTCAATTAGTGAAACCTAGATCCAAGCTATAGGGTTGTATGTACACATAGGGAAAGTTCTTATGTCCAAAACCCATCAGTGGTATCAGAGCCAGGTTGGTTTCAATTGAATGTGATGCTTAACTGTTTTGCTTGCTGAAAATCGTTTTTCTTGCCCTTTGTCGACCCAACTCGGCGAGTCAGTATTTGGACTCGGCGAGTCCCATACCCTGACTCGGCGAGTCCGAGCGTTAGACAGAGGATAATTCGGGATTTTGTTGCTGTTTTGTCTTGGATTGATACCTAAATCGTTTTATTATGTAAAAATCCGAATTTTAACCTAATTTAATGATTATCCTTGACATAAATATAGATAATTTCAAATCTTTTAAATATTGATTATTTATATGATATTTAAGATTATTTGGTAATTATGTAATGACTAAAATTTAATTAGGTCAAATATAGATAATTATGAAATTAATTGTTTAATTTGAATTATTTGTTATTTGATCCCTATTGTTTGAAAAGTTCAATTTCTATCCCGAAGTTTTGAAATTTGAATTTTGTGATTAATATTTTAATTTAGAAGAATTTAAATTTCAACCCCTAGAGTTTTACAAGTTTAAAATTCAACCCTATACTATTATATTATTAAAAGCTTAATAAATATATAAGTAAAATTAAAATGCTAGTCTTACCGTTAGTAGGCCTCATTCACGAAGCCGGTCTATAAGGTGGGTATAAGGTTGCTGCCTATAAAATGGTGCTTAATGGGTGTACACTCACACCCACCGCTTGCTTGATCGGTGGAGGGTCGTTAGCCGAACGGGTAGGATAGGACAACTCTCTCTCCTCATTAATAAGTATAATGAACCTATAAAAGTAACTAAACTATTTTATAAAATTCCCAATCTTAGTTACTTTAGGAAAAGTGAATTGATGCAATCCCATGAAATTGCACTTTGCACCCTTGCTAAGAAGTTAGTGGAGCGTGTGTGGTTTACCGGCACACTAATTGGTTCTAAGCAAAGGTGGCAAAGGGTGATTCATTATTTATCATAGTTCGATGGAGCGTGTGTGGTTTACCGGCACATCGAATAGATGATTGTAACAATGAAGGCACCATGTAGATTTGCATGGTAATTCACACCCGCTTTGTGATCCTCGGTATCCCAGTCACAAACTAGAGGGGCATATCGAGATTTAAACATGCCATTGAAAAGTTCAATGAATCTCTAAAATCTAGGAACTCTCAATAAAAACTTAAGGTTTTGTTTTCGTGGTGAAGAATTAGTGAATCGTCATTCACTTACCTCCAAATTATTTGCATGATTGGATTACGGCATCCCTTTTCTAATATGTAAATAATGTTGTTGGGTCCTAGCCCTAATTTTTCATTTTGGGTGTTTAATTAGGGATCCAAATTCTAATCAAACTTTGTCCTTTCTATTTGTAGATGTCGAACGCAAACAACGCTGCTGCCAACTCATTCACATTAATGAATCTTTGCCAAAAGGTGACCTTCGATGGTACCAACTTTAGCGAATGGATAAGATACATTCGCACCATTGCATGCTACGAGGACAAAGAGTATGTCCTCGACAAAAAGCTCGAGAAGGTCAACCCGGAAATCGCTACTCCCGAAGAGATGGCTGTCTTTGAGACGCAAGAACGTGATGCAACGAAAGTTCATTGCATCATGATAGCCACTATGAACCAAGAATTCCAAAAGTCCTATGAGGACATGTATCCGTATGAAATGCATCAAGACTTGATGGAGAGGTACCACCAAAGCGCGAGGCAAGAGCACTACGAGATCATCACTAATATGATAACCGCTAAGATGGGAAATGGAGAATCGTTGACTGTGCACTTGCAAAAGATGCAACGATATGTTGATCGTCTTTGCAAGTTAAATGTTAACTTTGGGGAGGACTTGGCCATCGACATTGTTCTTCATTCCTTGCCTTCATGCTACAACCAATTTAGGATGACCTACCACATGAACAAGGAAGAGGTCACCCTAAGAAAACTCCAAGGACTCCTAAGGACTGCTGAGAGCAACCTAAAGGACAAGTCTGTTGCACCAACTCCTGCACCAACCGTTGCTCCTGTTTTGGCTATAGGGCAAGGAAAGGGCAAGAAGAGGAAGGCTCCTTCAAAGAGCCACCGCAAAGGAAAGTCCCAAGATGGTTCCTCTTCTAGTGGGACCAAAGTTGACCCCCCTAAGCCCAAACCTAACCCAAAGGAGGCAGAGTGCCATCATTGCCACAAGATAGGGCATTGGAAGAGAAGCTGCCCGAAATATCTGCAAGCCATCAAGGATGGAAAGATCAAGCCATCTTTTGCAGGTATATACACAATTAAATCTAGTAATTCATCTCACACTATTTCTTGGGTTCTTAACATAGGATGTGGTTACCACATTTGTTCTGACTTGCAGGGACTAAGAAGAGATAGAGAAGTGGAGCAAGGAAGAATAAATCTAATCATGGGAAACAGAAGATCGTCGCCTGTCACCAAGATTGGAGTGTATTTTTTAGTGCTAAGTAATGGACTAGGTCTAGATTTAAATAATTGTTGGTACTCGCCAGATATGGCAAGAAACATCATTTCATTTCATGGTTTGTTTAGACAAGGATTTAGATATTCGTTTAATAATATGAATGGTTCTATTTATGCTTATCTAAATGGTGTTTTATACTTTGAAGCTATGCCTTGTAATGGAATTTATGAAACTGTTATGGTTGTAGATAACCTAGGAAATGATGTGTTGTGTATAGATTCTTCCAATAGTATGGATAAAGCGTATTTATGGCATTGTCGTCTTGGACATGTCAACAAGAAGCGCATAGCCCAACTCCAAAAGGATGGAGTGTTGGAGTCATTCGACCTTAGGGAAGATGACACGTGCGAATCTTGTTTACTTGGAAAGATGACCAAGTCACCCTTCACTGGCACTTGTGAGAGGGGTGAGGGTTTATTGGATCTCATACATACCGATGATATGTGGACCCTTTAGATCCACCACAAAGGATGGAAACTGCTTCTACGTGACTTTCACCGATGATTATAGTAGATATGGGTATATTTACTTAATCAAGCACAAGTCTGAAACATTTGAAAAGTTCAAAGAGTTCAAGAATGAAGTGGAGAATCAATTGGGCAGGAAAATCAAGATGCTTCGATCCGATCAATGAGGAGAGTACCTAAGTCTTGAATTCCACAACTGTCTCAAAGAATGTGGAATAGTTTCACAATTGATGCCACCTAGGACACCGCAGTTGAATGGTGTGGCAGAAAGGCGCAATCGAACCCTGTTAGACATGGTTCGTTCTATGATGAGTCGTGCTTCGCTACCTATCTCATTTTGGGGGTATGCCTTAGAGACTGCCGCCCATATCCTTAACCGAGTCCCTATAAAGAAGGTTGCCAAAACACCTCATGAGATGTGGACAGGGAAAGCTCCCTCGTTGGCACATATCAAGGTTTGGGGTTGTGAAGTTTTTGTAAGACAAGAAACTCATGACAAGCTCAAACCTCGTAGTGAGGGATGTATTTTCATCGGCTACCTGCAGAAATCCTTTGGAGATCTCTTCTATAGACCGAGTGACAACGTAGTCTTCGTTGCGAGAAGAGGGGTTTTCCGAGAGAGAGAACTCATAAGCCAAGGAGATAGTGGGAGGCAAATCGATCTTGATGAGATTCAAGAGTCGAGCGATGAAGGAGCCTCTACCGCTGGCGTTCAACCCGAGGAGGAAACTCCGGTTGAACCAATTGACGAGTCATTTCCTCTTAGACGTTCCGAAAGAGTTAGAGTTCAACCCCAGTTGTATGGTTTTCATATTACTACCGAAGGGAACACGTATATTAGTGATAGTACACTAATAAATCTAGATGAACCTAATTGCTATAAGGAAGCCATGGCAGACCCGGAGTCTGTAAAATGGAAAGAGGCAATGGACAGCGAGATTCAGTCCATGTATGACAACCAAGTTTGGAATTTGGTTGATAATGTGCCCGGACGTAAGACGGTTGGGTGCAAATGGATCTTCAAGAAGAAGACCGACATGGATGGAAACGTGCACACGTACAAGGCGCAACTGGTTGCGAAGGGCTTTACTCAAACTCCCGGAGTTGACTATGATGAGACCTTCTCACCAGTTGCGAAGATAAAATCTATTAGAGTGATGCTAGCTATTGCCGCATTTCATGATTATGAGATATGGCAAATGGATGTCAAGACCGCTTTTCTTAATGGAAAGTTGGCTGAGGATGTTTACATGGCTCAGCCAGAGGGTTTTGTCGATCCGAAGCATCCAAATAGAGTGTGCAAGCTTGAGAAGTCCATTTATGGACTTAAGCAAGCATCTCGCAGATGGAATCTTTGCTTTGATGAGAAAGTCAAAGAGTTTGGATTTGTATGAAGCGAAGATGAATCATGTGTATATGTCAAAGCCAGTGGGAACATAGTTAGCTTTTTTCGTTTTGTATGTCGATGACATACTACTCATAGGAAACGACGTCCCGACTCTGCAGGGGGTAAATTCCTAGCTCGGGAAGTGTTTCGCTATGAAGGACCTCGGAGAAGCTTCCTATATTTTGGGAATAAGGATAGTGAGAGAAAGAAGTAAGAGACTAATAGGACTTAGTCAGAATACTTACTTAGATAAGGTACTAAAACGTTTTAGTATGGAAAACTCGAAGAAGGGAGAACTACCGATACAGAGTAATGCCAAGTTGAGTAAGACTCAAAGTCCGAGTACCGAAGCCGAGATAGCAGAGATGAGCCGAGTACCTTACGCTTCCGCAGTTGGCTCAATCATGTATGCTATGACTTGTACTCGTCCTGATGTGGCCTTCGCCTTGAGCATAGTCAGTAGATATCAACGGAATCCGGGTAGAGCGCATTAGATTGCGGTCAAGAACATCCTTAAGTACCTTCGGAGGACTAAGGAATGGTTTTTAGTCCTCGGAGGGAGTGATGACTTGAAGTTGTGAGGGTATAGTGATGCCAGTTTCCAGACCGACAGGGAAAACTACCGTTCGCAGTCGGGATGGGTCTTTACCCTTAATGGAGGAGCAGTAACGTGGAAAAGTTCCAAACAAGAAACTGTAGCTGATTCAATGTGCAAATCAGAGTACATTGCAGCAAGCGAAGCGTCAAAGGAGGCGATATGGTTGAAGAACTTCATTGGCGATCTTGGAGTTGTGCCTGCAATAAAGGAGCCGATGGAAATTTTATGTGATAATGAAGGAGCGGTTTCCTTGACCAAGGAACCGAGGGATCATGGTAGATCTTGGCATATCGACAGAAAATATCACTTTATTAGGCATCGAGTAGAAGAAGGACACCTCGTGGTTAAGAGGATATCATCAGAAGATAACCTAGCAGATCCGCTTACGAAGGGACTGAGCAGGGTTAAGCACTTGCAGCATGCTAGGAGTATTGGGCTGAAGGATGATATTAGTTTAGATTAGATAGTATTAGAAACGTGTAATAGATAAATGTAATTGACATTTGATGATTAAATAAAGGAGTATTATTTATGAGTAATGTTACTGTCTTATGTTAGTTGTTTAGCTATTGTTTCACTTTGCATGTTTTGACTTCCAGAATAATTGAGTTTATTAAGAATAATCAAATTATTCAAACTGTCCACAATCGTTCATATGTTGGAAGTAGCTATGAATGAAGATTGTCGTGAATTGGTGTGTAGATTGTCTAAATGGTATTAGACATAGCAAAGGTTTGCTGCAACATTCATGAGTGCTTATGAACAAGTTTTGAGCATTGGAATAAACCTGTGCTTGCTGGAATCACTTTGAAGTGATCGCAAGACGATAATATCATATGGTCTTAAAAGCTAGATATGTGGTTTATTATTTACTAATTGGTTGTACATTGATAATGCGAAACCGCATCAGTAAATTGATGTCATAAAACGCATTGTTGTGTGTAGTTGGTGAATCGATAAGTAAATGCATATAAGTCGAAGTTTATTTGTTACTTTTATTCTGAGAGAGTAAAAGCGATATCACGGCCGCTCGATGATTTGATTTGACTTATGTGCCGGGCCCGGTCATGACTGAATTGATGTGTTCAATTACGTTCTATGTCAAATAAATCTGAGATCGAGAAAATAGTTGCTGGACAATGAGTATGACAATGTCTTATGAAATCGTCTGAACGATATCAAAATAGAGGACTATACGATCCCTTATCTAAAGGACAGGTTACTGATAAGATCAGAGTTGACAGCATCTTTGAGAGCTACGATTGCTAATCGGATTGTGTTTGCGTTTATAGTTACTAGACTTATCCAAGTGGGAGACTGTTGGATTAGTGTCTAAGGCTGGAACTATATTTGGTAAGTACTTGACCCGGTTGTGCATGGTCCTTTTGGGTTGCCTTCACCATAGCAACTTGATAGGGTGATTTAGAGAGAAGAGATATTATTATTAATATATTATAAGAATAATATGTTAAAGGAATAATAATATTATTTGATTAATATAAGTCATAAATTAATTAGGAATTAATTTGGTGACTTAAAGAGATTAATTGAATAAAGGGGTATAAACTATCAAATGTGTGAAAGTTGTATTTTGAGCTGATAATCCTTATGGATATAGGGTTGGACGATTTTAGGGATATGGATCACCTAGAAATCGTCCAAGGGCTTATCTAGGAAGGGATTTGGATTGCTTTGAGGCTAAGTTATCCAATTAGGGTTTAAGGGTGAAACCCTAGGAGCTCACAGTATAAATAGACCCATAGGGTTGAGGAAATCAGCCACCATTGTGATTGGAGAAACCCGAGAGCTGATTTCCCTCTTCCTCATATCTCTCAAATCATCTTCTTGCTAGTTGGTGTTTTTAAGCCATTAGAGGAGTGACATTTGTGACTCTAAGCTCCAAGAAGAAGAAGGTTTTCAAGCAAGTAACTCAAGGTAACATTCTAGATCTGTTTTCATATGTTTTAATCGTTTGTCTACATTAGATCTAGCCATGAAAGTCTTGGATTTGTTGCATGTTCAATTAGTGAAACCTAGATCCAAGCTATAGGGTTGTATGTGCACATAGGGAAAGTTCTTATGTTCAAAACCCATCATAAACAAGTCCTAAATGACATATAATGGCATATATAGGCATGTAATTAGTGTTTAAAACAACTAACATGCAAGGAAACTACCTTAGGGACTAGGAAACACTTGAAATGAAGTGTTAAAATCACATGTGATTGACCAAAGGGAGTTTACGGCCAAAGGAAAGTGTTCACAGCCATAGTGTGCTCACGGCCATGTATGAACTTATGAAGGGTTCACGACCCTATGAAGGGTTCACGGCTGTGAACACTTCAAGCTCATGAAGATGGTGATGAAACATGAAAATCAAGGCTAGGATCTAGTAGTCTTTCAAGTATAACAAGTTTAAGGTTGAAACACTTACGATTTGGGATCCTTAGGTTGTTCACGGCAACCAAGAACAAGTGTGTGTTCTTGGTGAAAGATGATGATCTTGAAGATCTAAACAAAAGTGGTGAGTTCATGGATGAAATCATAGGGTTGTACTAGATCAAGAAGGATATCAAGAAACAATGGAAGAATCACTTACAACTTGGATGAGAAATGGAAGTAATTCTTGACGATACCTGAGAGAGAATGGAAGTTATTGGGTTGGGATTGTGAAGAATGATGATGAAATGAGGGAAATCTATACATAAAGGGGAAAGATCACGACCAGAAGAGAGTTCACGGTCGTGAACCTCAAGTGTTGGGTTCTCTGGTTCGGGTGCAGCCTTCTGATGTCGAGCTATTACTTCCTTTCACTTAATCCTTAAGTGTACTAGGCTTAGAACTCATTAGAATGACCTTTAACAAGGCTAAAAGGAAACAGAAACAAGGCTGAGTTTTGATTAGATTGGTTGGCTTAACCGGATAGAAATTTTCGGGTTGTCACATTATTCTCCATCTCTACCCCATTTCTTCCCCTATAGTTGGAGATATGCATAATATTACCCCGTATATGGAGTAACAATACCCATTTCTCCAAATACGGGGATGAAGTTACAGAATTTGAGTTGTCACCTTTTTCCCTAAGGGCATCTCCAACCCACCCATTAAGGGCATCTCCAACCCATCTCTAACCTCATTTATTCCTTTATTTTCTCCCTCATTCTTCTCCAACCTTACCCCATTTATTTAATTATGTATATTTGGAGATATAAATAGTATTACCCCATATGTGGAGTAACACTATTCATTTCTCCAAATATGGGGATGAAATTTTAGTTGTCGGGATTGCTGTATATATTTCTACATTTCTAGTTTATTTATCTATTAAATTTAATTTAAATTTAATATTTAATATTTATAATATTTTGTTATATAATAAATTATATTAATTAATAATAATTTTAAAATTTATTTTTATTTATCGAATTCATATAAAAATTTAAATACATATTAAAATCATGAAACATGATAATGTATTTACAAAAGCTTGTAGTTAAAATATATCTTACAAACATGATATCATATGGTAATAAACATGTAGTTAACCTATATATTACAATAATAATCTAATAAAAACCGACAAGTGAACAATATTATTAGCCTAGTAATAAGGTAAACCAGATCCAGGTCCAATTTCTTGAAGGACCAAATGGAGTTGCAAGAAAGGTGCAACCGATAGATGTTGAATTGACGACAGATGAAGGGCGTTAATTTCCAACAATTTCTTGCTCGATATAAACATATTAAAGATCAAGAAGCACACTTCACTCTACGACATGCGGTAGTTGATCATTTGTGGGAAATTTATTACAACACATAAATATGTTATCCATGCATGTATAATATTTATTTAAAAGTGTGTATGTCAAATATTTATATAAATATATGTATAATATTTATTTAAAAGTGCGTATGTGTAATATTTTAATTAATGCATGTATAATATTTATTTGTAAGTGTATTATAAATATAATGTTGTTTATTTAATATTATTGAAATGAAAAATAAATAAATTATATATTTGTTAAAACTAAATTAGTAGAAAGGGTGTGTTTCACAATCTATGTAAGTTGGAAGAATGGAATATGCTAGGAATATACTTTTTGTGGTAAAAATTGAGGTAAAAAATGGAGTAAGGTTGGTGTTGAAGCACTATTTATTAATTAAGGTCGTTTATTTTATCTATTGAACGATAATATTATGTGATTATGGTTCGCTTAAACTAATTATAGGTAATTTTTTTAGTTTGAATTATATTTATTAATAAATTTGTTTGGACTTGAGGCTCAAAGTTGTTATTTTGCGGTTAAAATATTAATGATATTTACTTATAATACTTTAATGTGGATGAATTTAGAAGTTCATCATTCCTAGTACGATGATGAAAGTGAATAAAATATATTATGAAATATTAATAAATAATATTTTGAAGTATTGGATAAGTGCGGATTATTAATACGGTTGTAGGTGCTCAAAGAGACATGAATTTCTCTTAGCCACTGCAGTGGTTTTATTTGGTGTTTCTTGTCCAGGTGAGTATTCTCACTATGCCACATATTCCATTGTATATCCTTTGTATGTTATGATAGAAGTACTGTTAGAGTACAACTATGCGAGTTATTTAGGATGCTTCCTTATTATGCATGTACAATGTAGGACACTTGGTGCCACAGTATGATAAACTGGCAGGGTCTTGCATGTTAATTGTGACATCCCCATTTTTACGACCAGAAAAAACAGATTTTGTTTAGGCTTTGTTTAAAAATCAGAGTAACATTTTAAATAAAAGTGTGCGGAATTTGTCCATAAACAAAATATGATAAAGATTTATCAAAAGCATTTACGTAGAAATGTATTTCATTAAAAAGACTCGGGATGTCATGTTCGATACAGATCATAAGCATAAACAATACAACATAGGCCTTACTACATTATTCCGTATTTACAGGCCTAAAATCCAATAATCTCTCATCCCAAGACATCACATCTATGCTCATGCGCCACTTTCTGTAATACAAGAAACTGAGTGGGTCAGGCTTGGGAGCCTCGTGAGCATATAAGGTTTTCAACCCACAATAAATAAGTTTATTAGCTGTATCAAACCAAACAAACCCGATTACCTGTTCCCGTTATCCTCACTTTACGTCCCTAAAACATCTAACACAAGGGACCTAGTCTAAGGACTATATCGGGATGGACACTACTGCTAAGGGGATACCTCAGCAATAAATGTCCTTAAGGCAACCATGTGGGGGATGGAGTACACCTGGTGAGCACATAGTTCAAATTAACACCTACAGGTTGCGAGCCTGCTAGTGTTCCACTGGACTGTCTATAATAGTCCGTGGTCGTCATCTATACTCCGCTAGATGACTGGATCATCAATAACATCTACAACGAGGCCTCTCATCATTTTATTTTATCACACAGCAAGTATTACATCTACCCATGTTTTACCCAACACATTTTGTAGATATAAAATACATATACAGTTTAAATCATTTAAAACGTGTATAAAATCGTTCATCCAGCATAGATAGCAAGTATACAGATAATATGCACACACAACACGTAATTTATATAAAATACTTTATATCTATGTGTAAGCTGAAAGTAAGTATGCACTCACCTGAAAGGTGGTGACTCAGCACTCGGACAACGCTTCGATATTCTCAAAACAATTTTCCTTCGATAAAACCTAGTCCCAATACCACTAGGGTTTAGTCTGACGATAACCGCGACAAATTAATAGTCTGACTATTATTATTATTATTATTATTATTATTATTATTATTATTATTATTATTATTATTATTATTATTATTATTATTATTATTATTATATAAGTGTTAAATAACACTCAATATAACTCATAATAATAGCCCAAATAATTATTTTAAGGACCTAATAACATTACTATAATTATTTAAAATCTATATTAAAAATTGCGTACGCGTAGCTCACTTACAACGGATTTTAGAGAGAACCGGGCTTTGCTCGGAGCAGCGTTTCCGAAACCGAAAGACCCTTTTTCTCGGGATTCCAGGAGCCTCGGGGCTTCCTTACGGTGCTAGGGGATCACCTAGGCTTAGGGGAGGGTTTGGGGGGTAGTGAGGGAAAGTAGAGAGAGAAAGTTGTGGTGAATTTGTGAGAAATTATGGTAGCCCTCGCAGCCCTTTTATAGGCCGGAGGCTGCTGGCTACTCGCTGCGTTCGGAAATGGTTATGCTGGGCGTAACTTCGGATGAGGCTTCCAGCTGTCTTCGCACGTGGATTGATCTCGAAGTGGATAAGAACCGGAGTAAACGGGGCGTACTCATCCTCGGACGCGGGGCATAGGCGAGGGGTGGCGTGTCCTTCATCCGAAGCGAGACCGTGGGCCGCAAGCGACGGCTGAGATCTTGCCACGTCATCGATTGAGCAACAGGCTTCGCAAATTCGAATGCAATCTTGAAAAATTCGTAACTATCGCATACGAGCTCCGTTTTCAATGTTCTTTATATCCACGCGAAGGTGGGAACGTACTCTACAACTTTCATTTAGACTCCATTGGCTAATTTTGACTCTATTTTAAATGTTATATTATTAACAGGCCGGGACATGATTGGTCCGTTAAATTCTCATAACTTCTTCATCCGATGTCCGTTTTCGCCCATCTTTTTCTCGTTATGCTACAAATAACGAGATATTCGATTCTCGTTTAGTTTGTGTCGGCTAAAAACATCTCGATCTAATATTCGAATTTCAGGCTGTACACTCCTAATCCGAAACTTCGAAAAATCATAATTTCCTCATACAAAGTAAGATTTGGGCGTTCTTTTATGGACGCTCTTGGTTTAACGTATTCTACAACTTTCTTTTAAATTGCTAAGGCTAAATGTCGCTCTATCGTAAATTCACTATTCACGCTTTCCGGTATCGTGTTGGTTCCGTCGCGAAATTTCGACGGGTCATAACTTCTTCGTTATAACTCGAATTTCGGCGTTCTTTATATCCCTGAAACCCTTGTTTCGACCTCTACAACTTTATATAAAGATATCAGGCTTATATCACACTTTAAATTTGATGCTTATTTTTATTCTTTATTAATTATACATTTATAATTAAAAATAAGCACATAAATACACATAATTCACATAATACTCAAATATTTCATCTTTATTACTTCAAAAAGAGTTACAATAGTTGACTTAGACTATTACATTGTCTAAAATGCTTAGCCCCGAAACCCGGGCGTTACAATTCTCCCCCCTTCCCTTAGGATGATTCCGTCTCGGAATCATGCATCAACAAACAAATGTGGATAGCGACTCATCATGTCATCCTCTATTTCCCAAGTGAGATTCGGCCCATACGAATGTTTCCATCGGACTTGCACTAAGTCCACCATCTTGCGTCGTAACTTCTTAGTCTTACGGTCAACAATTGCCTCAGGCTCTTCGATCGGCCTTTTATTCTCATCCATCCTTAACTCTGAGATTGGAATTATGTCGGGAACTTCTCCCGTGAATTTTCTCAGATAACACACATGGAAGGTGTTATGAATACTATCGAGTTCTTCGGGCAATTCCAGCTTGTAAGCTTGGTTCCTAATCTTCTGAAGAACTTTAAACGGTCCAATAAACCTTGGACTCATCTTTCCTCGTTTCCCGAATCGTATAAGTCTCTTCCACGATGAGACTTTATGCAAAACCGAATCCCCAACTTCGAAGGTCATCGGTCGTCTTTTCTTGTCAACATAGCTCTTTTGACGATCCTGAGCTGCTAACATCCTTTCCCTAATCACTTTCAACTTCTCAGTAGTCTCATAGACTATCTCGAGGCCCATAAACTGTTTCTCTCCGACTTCAAGCCAACAAGATGGCGTACGATACTTTTGTCCGTACAAAGCTTGATAAGGCGCCATCTTGATGCTCGAGTGAAAACTATTGTTGTAGGAAAATTCTACCAGAGGTAAGTGGGCGTCCCAATTCCCTTGGAACTCAAGGGTACATACTCTCAGCATATCTTCCAGTGTCTGAATCGTTCTTTCGCTCTGACCATCAGTTTGCGGATGGTAAGCAGTACTCAAACACAACTTTGTACCCAACTCCTCTTGTAGACTCCTCCAAA
Source organism: Lactuca sativa (assembly GCF_002870075.4). Lineage (NCBI taxonomy): Eukaryota > Viridiplantae > Streptophyta > Magnoliopsida > Asterales > Asteraceae > Lactuca > Lactuca sativa. The sequence continues at coordinate 89,580,153 of NC_056627.2, read as the reverse complement.
ACCTCGACGTGAAACGACTATCACGATCTGATTCAATCGTAAGAGGAACACCGTGAAATTTTACAATTTCCTTCACGTAAGCATTTGCGAGCTTATCCATAGACCACTTCTGGTTGGCTGCTATAAAGTGTGCACTCTTGGTTAAACGATCCACGACCACATAAATCATGTCGTGACTGCTCTTTGTCCCGGGCAGTTTAGTCACAAAATCCATGGTGATGTCTTCCCATTTACCCATGGGTACAGGTAAAGGTTCTAAACTCCCATACGGTTTTTGATGTTGTGCCTTAACTCTCGCACATGTTACACACTCGGCCACATACTTCGCAACATCGAGCTTCATCGTCGGCCACCAGTAGTAGGGTTTTAGGTCCTTATACATTTTAGTGCTACTGGGATGAATCGAGTACATGGTCTTGTGTGCTTCTTCCATCATAAGATCTCTTATTCCTCCCGTCTTAGGTACCCAAATCCGATCTTGGAATACCTTCGGTCCTTGACTGTTTGTACCGAACACTAACGTTTTGCCCAAACGTTCTTCTTTTCGGTCATTCTTTTCTAAGGCTTCTTCTTGACCTTTCCTGATACTTTCCACAATCATCGATACAACTTCTATTCTCAACGCTCTTGGCCTTTTCCTTTCAAGGTTGACTTTTCGACTGAGAGCATCAACAACAACATTTGCTTTACAGGGGTGGTAAAGTATCTCACAATCGTAGTCCTTGAATAACTCTAGCCAACGTCGTTGCCTCATGTTCAATTCTTTCTGATTAAAGAGATACTGGAGACTCTTATGATCAGTGAAAAGCTTGTACTTTGTGCCGTAGAGGTAATGCCTCCATATCTTTAAGGAAAATACTACCGCTGCCAACTCCAGATCATGAGTGGGGCAGTTCTTTTCGTGCTCTTTCAATTGTCGAGATGGGTATGCTATCACCTTTTCTCTCTGGGTTAGAACACAACCCAACCCGACTCCAGATGCATCACTGTAAACAGCAAAGTCTTCAACTGCATCGGGTAGAAAAAGTATCGGTGCTTCACATAACTTCTTCTTTAGCTTCTCGAATGCCTCATCGTGCTTCTCACTCCACGTATACGTAGCTCCTTTGTGGGTCAACGCTATTAATGGAGCAGCTATCGAAGAAAAGCCTTGGATAAATCGTCGGTAATATCTGGCTAATCCTAGAAAGCTTCGGATCTCCGTGGTACTCTTTGGACGTTCCCACTTCATTACAAGTTCGATTTTTGCTGGGTCAACCATTATCCCTTCTTGGTTAACCACATGACCCAAGAATTAGACTTCTCGGATCCAAAAATCACACTTGGAGAACTTAGCGTAAAGCTTCTCCTTCTTTAACACTTCCAACACTTCCCGTAGATGCTTGCCATGCTCCTCTTGGCTTTTCGAGTAGATCAGAATGTCGTCGATGAACACTATTACGGATTTATCGAGGAATGGTTTACAAACCCTATTTATCAAATCCATGAATGCTGCTGGAGCATTGATTAGTCCAAGCGACATAACCAAGAACTCGTAGTGTCCATATCTCGTTCTGAATGTAGTCTTCTCAATATCCTGATCTCCCACTTTCAGCTGATGATATCCCGACCTAAGATCGATCTTTAAGAAGTAGCTCGAACCTTGCAGATGATCAAATAAGTCATCAATCCTCGGCAATGGATACTTGTTCTTCACCGTTGCCTTGTTCAGCTCTCGGTAGTCTATACACATTCTCATGCTTCCGTCCTTCTTCTTTACGAATAAACCGGAGCTCCCCAGGGCGATGAACTAGGTCGAATGAAACCATTGTCCAATAACTCCTGAAGTTGCGTCATAAACTCCTTCATCTCCGTCGGTGCTAATCGGTAAGGTGCTTTTGCTATCGGCGTCGTTCCTGGTAATAAGTCTATACGAAACTCCACTTGCCTATCAGGTGGTAATCCGAGAAGATCTTTGGGAAAGACTTCTGGATAATCACATACGACCAATATATTTTGCACCTCCTTCTTTTCCTTCTTAGCATCGATTACGAATGCCAAGTATGATGCACATCCTTTGGACAAACATTTCCTGCCTTTTATCAGGGAGATGATTCCAGAATTCACTCTGCGTTTGTCCCCGTACGCCATAAATGATTCTTTTCCAGGGGGATTTACTCTAACTATCTTCTTTCGGCATAATATCTCGGCATCGTTGGCGCTAAGCCAATCCATACCCAAAACGATTTCGAAACCGTTTAACTCTATGGGTAATAGCTCTCTGTGGAATTCGTTTCTGTTTAGGTCGATGACTACGTTCTTAATACGATTACTAATAGGTACGAACTTGCCACTGGCAACTTCTACAATCAGGGCATTATCAAGTTTTTCTACAGGTAATGCTAGTTTCCACCAAATTTACACGACACAAAGGAGTAGTTGGCTCCGGAATCAAATAGTATATTGGCAGGCAAACCATTTACAATAAAGGTACCTGAAGTGACGTCTGCTGTCTCCTTTGCAGTCTCGAGCGTCATCTGGAAAGCTCTCACCTTCGGCTTCGGTGGAATGTTGGGCCTTCCCGCATCTTTCTTCTTTGGGCCATCCTTAGCAATATGCCCTTCTTCACGACACTCGTAGCACGCCCTCTTGTTGATGGTGCACTCATTGGCATAGTGCCCTGTTTTCCCACACTTGTAGCAGGTTACTTCCTCGCTACATTTTCCCGAGTACTTCTTCTTGCACTTCTTGCACCATTTCAATTCATTTCCTCCTCCCCGAGCTTCTTTGAATCGAACTTACTCTTTTTTTTGTTGGGTTGAGCAGACCCTTCAGATTTCCTCTTCTCGGGAACCTTAACCTTGCTGGCAGCTCTTCCCTTAATCATATCCTCCACAGACTTGGCAGCCCAGATAGCTGCCTCTAGAGTATGTGCCTGACGCGCTGGCACCGCGTACTCCCATGGAAGTCCCTTTGCGTACTTATCGATTTTCGTCAGCTCATCCGGAACAAGATGCAAGGCAAACTCCATCTTTTCCGTGAAGTTGTTTGTGTATTCATCGATTGACATGTTTCCCTTCTTCAGGGTTAGGAACTGGTTCTCTAGCTCGAGCAGGTTTTGTGCTGAGTAGTACTTTCATTTGAATTGCACCAGATTCTGCCCATGTTAGTTGCAGGGGCTCATTGGGGCTTAAAGTCTTCCCCAAGGTATTCCACTAACGTATAACGCCTCCTAGAAACTGACGCACTACAAACGTGGTTTGTAGTTTTCCTCTGCAACTGCACGTCATGAAATCTAACTACATCTTCGAGATCCAATCCATGACCCCGATCGGATCTTCCTTTCCCGTGAAAGTTGATGGCTTGCAAGTCAGAAAATCCTTGTACTTGCATCCATCCTCTCAACTCCGTCATCTTGGTTGTTTTGTTGAACTATTGATGGGTTGGATTGACCAACAGTTCCACTGTAGTTCCCCTCCTCAGTCTGCCGTTCGTTCAACTCGGTTTGTTCGATCTGTATGGTTGCTTCCTCTCGATTTTGTTGGAGCAAACATCTGGTTTCCTCCACTTGACGATCCAACATCGCTTGGATCATCGCTTGCACTTCGGCCATCGTTATTGGCTCAGCAGCGGCTTCCACAACCGGTATTTGCTCAATCACTGTGGGTTGGTTTCTGTTCCCATTTGCATTCACATTTCCGCTAAGGGTCCTTGCCATCTTGATCTATACACCGAATAAGGTGAATTTTGATCTTTATTTAGGACCGATGTTCAAATCATCCTTATATCTCCGAAACATTTACATGCTAGTTCTAATATCGTAGTGGCATGTTTAGAATCCTAAACACATAAGGTTTCCAGATCCAGTCGGCAACAGACCATAGATCCGAATAATTACACTACTAGAAAATAGACCTTTAATGACGTGCTTTTTACGACACGCGCTGATTAATGATACGCAAAAGGATGTGCCCTTAAAATAGTTTCATATCTCCAAAAAAATTTAGGATTTACGTCACGCATTATTGCGTGCCTTTAATTTAGTGTCTCAAGAAAAAAAATTAAAAACACGGAGGGCACTTTATCTTAAACATGTGTCGTTTGTGCCTGTCGCTTTATAATTTTAATGAAATGCGATTTTAGTAGACAAGGGGGGAACGAAATCCCCAAAATTTTGAAAAACCGCCTTGTTTTTTTCTATCTTCTATCTATCTTTCATCCTTGCAATCCACTCTCCCCTCTCTGATACTCTCTCCTCTAGATCTCCCTTCATTATCTACCTCCCGTCTCTCTGTAAACCCTAAGCCATCGCCACCTCCCTTCTCTCTAGCACGTGCTAGGGTTTTATCTTCTTCCAAGCTTCCGCTTCTCTCGTTTTCTCTCATCCCAGTACGTGCGAGGGTTATGAAATAAAGAAAAACCCCAATGCTCTGCAAAGACTCCTTTCTGAAAAACATCATGTAAAGTCGTAGATTTGATCCAGCGACTCCTCATTTTTCTCTCAGATTAGAGACTCCTCTTTCATCAGAAATAGGAGGTAGCAAGGTTAATTTTATAATATTCGGAACTATATGACTCGAATTACAGGTTGAAGATCAGAAATCGAAGGTTGCAAGTCAGATTTTGGATCGAAAGTCAGAGGTTCAAGGTACGATCGGAAGCATCAGAATGCGGAAAACAAAAACAGAAGAGGCATCAGGTTCGAAAGTTGTTATCTACTTCTTCATGTATGTGCCCTAGATTTCTTTCTCTTACATTCAATTTTTAAAGATTCTTTTATTCCCTAAATTAGGTACGAAGACTGTTCTCTTCTTCTCCATCTGTTTTTGGAATGACAACCTCTCTTGTTAACCTTAAGGGTATTTTCGACTTTTTTTTTTGTTTTTGTTTTTGCTAATTAATATTTGTTGTTGATTTTTGTTTTGTTTGGTTTGTTGTGTAGGGGTTTTAGCTATGTGGTGATTACATGGGCAAATTAAGCAAATGGAAGTTGCAGTTGAGCAAGCTGCACAATCACGTTCAAGAAGAAGCAAGTGGCAGTTTATGGGGACAAGAGATGTTGGTGCTAAAGAAGAGCTTCACCGGGTGTATTATGTGTCAATTTTTTGTTGTTATTACCCATGCTCCTTTTAAGTATGAATGTGTTTTCATGTTTTGTTTAGGCATATATAGAGAATTTAGCAAAAAAAGATGCAACAGAGAAGTCAGATGCTGCTAAAGAAGCTTTCTTGGCTGAACTTGCTTTATATTCTAAAAAGGGGGCAAAGCAAATTAATAAAAGAAAGAACAAGGAATATAGAAAGATGAAGGATATAAAGGTTTGAAATAAATTTTTTATTTTTTTTAGATTGTGTTGAGAGATATTGTTGCATTTGCAGGCTACAAGCACTTATGACAGTGGAAGTGTTGATGAAGATGGTGTTGATATGAACAAACATGAAGATGAAGCTATGAGAAGAAAAATGGAGCTTGAAGCTAAAGAAAGGAAGCTTGAAGAAACATTGAAATATCAAAGAAGCATTGAAGATGAAGCCAAACAAAAACAACTTGCAGAACGACAACATAAAAGTAACTCAAGAGTACAAGTTTTTGATGTTTTCAAGAATCAAACAAATGGACATGTGGAAGATGCTTCTAGAAATATTAAAGTAGAAGATGTTGATGAAAAAAGATTCCAAGCTGACCTGTCAAAAGCCGTCCGACAACGCCTTGGTATTTATTTATTTGTTATAACGTACAAACATATGTTTTTTAATTTTTTTTTGCTGACATGTCAAAATTGCTATTTTTTTTGAAATATTCTAGATTTGTTTCATTTACACTATGAAGGTGGCATTTGAGACATTTTCGGGAAGAATTTTTAGGAGGTCCACGTCAGTACTGGAGGTCATCAACTTGCAAGCTTAATTCTAGTTTCATTTTTTTTATTGTTTGCTACAAGTATCTCAAACCTTTATAAAAAAATGGTTAGATCCTAACAGGTATATTTCAAGAGGCATTCAAAATTTAGAACCTACTTAAAGAGTACAAATGCAAATTTGGAACGCTTGACCCTTTATAGCATATCAGGTTTATCTATTTTCTTCTAAAATTAAGTTTTTATCAATTAAAACTAATGATTTGTTGTTTAGCTTGTTTTAATGAAACCTATTTTATTAAATTGAGTTATGTTTATGTCAAGGTCATGACAGATTGGTCCTATGAGATGCTAGCCTAGTGGCTTGTGTCTTTATTCAATTTGAATATTTTTATGTTAAAGTTGGGTTTATTTGGAAATGCATCTTACTAACTTTTGATTAAAAAAGGTTTTCCGTTGGAATCAATAAACTGCAAATAAAGATCCCCGTTGTAGAATGTTTAAATTCGTGTATGCTTCTTCTTACTTCCTATTCTTTTCTTGAAATAATTTTATATTAGGTTGTGTTTGTATGAAGGAATGGAATGGTTTGTTCCATTGCCGATGGAATGGAATAGACCATTCTTAAGAAATGTGATTCCTTCCAATTTTTTGATGATTTTAATAAAGTTATATATTTTTATCTAAAAGTAACTAGATTTTTTTTTAATCATAAATCTTATTTGAGTTTTAGTGAGCTTGTATAATGTTTAAATTTTGTATTTTTTGTATAATGGAATTGAGGGAGGAATGGAATTGTGTATTCCATTGGAATGAAAAAAAAAGTTGTTTGTTTTGCTAAATGGAATAGAATGGTTCATTCTTTTGGAATAGAATAGTGAGCTTAATTTTCTATTTTTAGAAAAGGCTTCACCAGTTTCGTGTCTTGCTGTCAAATTGTGAGCAATTTTCAACATCTGATGGGAATAATACGTTCAGAATTTTTTAGAGATAAAGTACGTGTATGCAATTGCTGACAAGTTTACATACAAGTATGTAGAAAGTTGTATGTTTTATTGTAGACTTTCATATGTTAGGATCACCAAATCTTAGTCATTTAATGTGATTCTGGTCTATATTCTTTCATTTGAGGAGGGACTGCTTAAGCTTTATTTCTTCTTGTATTGACATTATCCATTTATTATCTTCCCGATTTTAATTTTGAATCTGTTTGATAAATTTATGCTAATTAGTGGTCTACGTGCTTTATAAAGGTCTTTTGGGCAGGCAAGGCAAGAAATGATAGAACATGTTCACTCTATATATTGTAATAAATTTTTATTATTGTTTTTGGGTATCTATAGATAAATGATTAAACATCAATTTTATCTGGTTTCATGAAAGAACCTTACATTTATTGTTTTCTAAAATTATTTATGATGTTTGCAGATGCTAAAGCAAAAAATGGGTCAAGTATTCAACAAAGTGGGGAGACAAAATTCTACCAGATTCTCTTCTCAACTTGTCTAATGAAGATGATATTCTTTTCATGGATGTAGATGTGAAGGATGATATGAAAGATACAATGGATGATGTTCCTAATCAAGAAGTTGATTTATGCAATTTTTGACTATTTCTTGTTAAAAATATATTTTTAATTCCACTTGTGTTTTTTTTTCAGGGTAATGCCTGACAAAGGACCAGATCAAAGCACTTCAAAAGGAAAATGAGAAGCCAAAGGTACTCCACTGTTAGTTACATGAGAAAGCTCCTGGAAAGTGAGTTGAATTTGGCTAATTCATTATTGAGTGAGATGGGCCAATGTACAACTGCTTATCCATAGAATCAGCTGTTTGGAGCATTAGTCTTAAAGAATTATGAATGGCAAGATGCAACTTTACTTAGTTGGAATTTGATGTACATAGTAGATTAGATGCAAATTTATATATTGTAAGAAATAGAATAGTATGAAATTAAATTTATGCAATGGATTCTATTTTTTGTATATGATATTTTATTTTCTATTATGAAACATTAAATACAACTTTAATTTGAAAATAGGTAAATCTATAAATAATATTTTTTTTTGACATTTAAAATTATGATACGCAAAAATGTGTGTCATCTTCATTTATGACATGGCCTTTCTTGACAGGGGCTTTCTTGATACGCATTGCGTCATTAACACGCGCGACGTAAGGTTACGTCATGCGAATGCGTGTCATCTTCCTTTATGGCAGGGTCTTCCTTGATACCCATTACGTGTCGTAAACGCACGTCATAATTGCGTGTCATAAACGCGCGTCGTCTCTCTTTATGATAGGGCATTCCTTGACGCGCATTTGCGTGTCGTTTGAGCCTTTTACGACGCACAATGAGCGTCGTAAAAGACTGTTTTTCTAGTAGTGTTAATAGCATATAAGGCACAAATCATTTAGCACATAAGAGCATTTTAGGCATAATTCCTAAAATAAGCTAGTGCTCACACCTCACAATCATCGCTTAGCATTCTAAGTTTAAGTCTAGAAATCCTACAAATTCCTAGTTCGCTTAAACTAATGCTCTGATACCAACTGTGACATCTCCATTTTCACGGCCAGAAAAGACTGGTTTTGTTTATGCTTTGTTTAAAAATCATAGTAACATTTTAAATAAAAGTGTGCGGAATTTGTCCCAAAACAAAATATGATAAAGATTTATCAAAAGCATTTCCGTAGAAATGTATTTCATTAAAAAGAATCAGGATGTCATGTTCGATACAGATCATAAGCATAAACAATACATCATAGGCCTTACTACATTATTTCGTATTGACAGGCCTAAAATCCATTAATCTTTCATCGCAAGACATCACATCTATGCTCATGCGCCACTACCTGTAATACAAGAAACTGAGTGGGTCAGGCTTGGGAGCCTGGTGAGCACATAGTGTTTTCAACCCACAATAAATAAATTTATTAGCGTTATCAAACCAAACAAACTCGATTACCCATTCCCGTTATCCTCACTTTACGTCCCTAAAACATCTAACACAAGGGACCTAGTCTAAGGACTATCATCGGGATGGACACTACTGTTAATGGGATTCCTCAACAATAAATGTCCTTAAGGCAAACCATGTGGGGGATGGAGTACACCTGGTGAGCACACAGTTCAAATAAACACCTACATGTTGCGAGCCTGTTAGTGTTCCACTGGACTGTCTAGAATAGTCCGTGGTCGTCATCTACACTCCGTTAGATGACTGGATCATCAATAACATCTATAACGAGGCCTCTCATTATTTTATTTTATCACACAACAACTATTACATGTACCCATGTTTTACCCAACACATTTTGTAGATATAAAATACATATACAGTTTAAATCATTTAAAACGTGTATAAAATCGTTCATCCAACATAGATAGTAAGTATACAGATAATATGCACACGCAACACGTAGTTTATATAAAATACTTTATATCTATGTGTAAGCTGAAAGTAACTATGCACTCACCTGAAAGGTGGTGACTCAGCACTCGGACAACGCTTCGATATTCTCAAAACAATTTTCCTTCGATAAAACCTAGTACCAATACCACTAGGGTTTAGTCTAACGATAACCGCGACAAATTAATAGTCTGACTATTATTATTATTATTATTATTATTATTATTATTATTATTATTATTATTATATAAGCGTTAAATAACACTCAATATAACTCATAATAATAGCCCAAATAATTATTTTAAGGACCTAATAACATTACTATAATTATTTGAAAGCTATATTAAAAATTGCGTACGCGTAGCTCACTTACAGCGGATTTTAGAGAAAATCGGGCTTTGCTCGGAGCAGCGTTTCCAAAACCGAAAGACCCTTTTTCTCGGGACTCCGGGAGCCTCGGGGCTTCCTTAGGGTGCTAGGGGATCACCTAGGCTTAGGGGAGGGTTTGGGGGTAGTGAGAGAAAGTAGAGAGAGAAAGTTGTGGTGAATTTGTGAGAAATTATGGTAGTCCGCGCAGCCCTTTTATAGGCCGGAGGCTGCTGGCTACGCATTGCGTTCGGAAATGGTTATGTTGGGCGTAACTTCGGATGAGGCTTCTAGCTGTCTTCGCACATGGATTGATCTCAAAGTGGATAAGAACCGGAGTACGCGGGGCGTACTCGTCCTCGGACGTGGGGCGTAAGCGAGGCGTGGCGTGTCCTTCATCCGAAGCGAGACCGTGGGCCACAAGCGACGGCTGTGATCTTGCCACGTCATCGATTGAGCAACAGGCTTTGCAAATTCAAATGCAATCTTTAAAAATTCGTAACTATCGAATACGAGCTCCGTTTTCGACGTTCTATATATCCACGCGAAGGTGGAAATGTACTCTACAACTTTCGTTTAGACTCCGTTGGCTAGTTTTGAATCTATTTTAAAGGTTTTATTATTAACAGGCCGGGACATGATTTGTCCGTTAAATTCTCATAACTTCTTCATCCGACGTCCGTTTTCACCCATCTTTTTCTCGTTATGCTACAAATAGAGAGATCTTCGATTCTCGTTTAGGTTGTGTCGGCTAAAAACCGTTCGATCTAATATTCGAATTTCGGGCTGTACACTGCTAATCTGAAACTTCAAAAAATCATAACTTCCTCATATGAAGTCAGATTTGGGCGTTCTTTTTATGGACGCTCTTGGTTTAACGTATTCTACGACTTTCATTTAGATTGCTAAGGCTAAATCTCGCTGTATCGTAAATTCACTATTTACGCTTTCCGGTATCGTGTCGGTTCCGTCGTGAAACTTTGACGGGTCATAACTTCTTCGTTATAACTCGGATTTCGACGTTCTTTATATCCCCGAAACCCTTGTTTCGACCTCTACAACTTTTTATAAAGATATCAGGCTTATATCACACATTAAATTTGATGCTTATTTTTATTCTTTATTAATTATACATTTATAATTAAAAATAAGCACATAAATACACATAATTCACATAATACTCAAATATTTCATCTTTATTACTTCAAAAAGAGTTACAATGGTTGACCTAGACTATTACATTGTAAAAAATGCTTAGTCCTGAAACCCAGACGTTACATTAATTGTATGGTATTCTTTGGATTTATGATGGGTTAGGATAATTGGGAATGGCTGTTTATCACTATTATGTATGTTCGACTAGCAAAGGACTCCATTGATAAGTGGTCAAGCGCAGGGTGTCTAGGGAAGGCTAATTGCCAAGGAAATGTACTCTGCTAGTTTATATTGTTAGTTTATGCTATATGGTTATGTGGTAGTGAAAGCCAGATTCTATGTAGTATAAGTTGGATAGCCAGAGAACTCTTGGTCTAATGCTTGATTATGGTGTTCTTGTCTGGTTTTTTGCTCTCGGATGGATTATCTGTTTGACTGTCTATCTGATTCATGATTGCATATGACTTTCTGTATTGTTTGACAGAACATGGGGGTAGCCCATGGAGCTTTCTTGTAAGACCATGGGGATAGCTCATGGTATTACAAGAAAAGACCATGGGGGTAGCCCATGGCATTACAAGTGAAAGACCATGGGGTAGCCCATGCCACTTGATTGTAAGACCATGTAGGTAACCCATAACATTGCAAGGAAAAGACCATGGGGTAGCCCATGACACTTGATTGTAAGACCATGCAGGTAACCCATAACATTGCAAGGAAAAGACCATGCTGGTAGCTCATGGCATTGCAAGGAAAAGACCATGAGGGTAGCCCATATCACTTGCTTGTATGCCCATGGGGGTAGCCCATTGAATTATAGGGAAAGACCATTGGGGTAGCCCATGGAAAGATGTAAGGCTATGATTTGACCCATAACATTCACCTGGGGTTGGAGTAGACCCGTTACTTCGTGTATGATTGTTACATATGTTTATGTTGATAGGAGATTGGACTGTTCGGTGCTAGAGCGTAACTATTATGTATATGCATTTTATGTATTATGAACTATATGGTATACTGGGAAACTCACTAAGCTTTATTCTTATAGTTGTGGATTAAACATTTTTATAGATTGTTCGTGAGGAGAGCTTGGTGGGACTGTACACATTGTAAACTTACCTCTAATAATTTATATTTCCATCCAAATGATTGTTAATCAATGGTTTTTGAAACAAAGGTGTTAACTTGTTATTATATTTTATAATTAAAAACTCTTTAGAAATTCAGGACGTTGCAAGTTGGTATCAGAGCCTTGGTTTGAGGGATGTGCTCATGCCTTATGGTTTGTCTGAACTCAAATTGAGAACTGGGAGATCTTCTAAATGAATTTTGAAAAGACAATGATTTTATTTAAGAAAATGATTTTCCAAAAAAATCTAATAATTGGAGGAGTGATGTGTACAGTCAGTTGTAGCTCAGGAAATAAGTGATTCCCAATATACCGAAATTATTATGTATTATGATATGAATTGCTTTGTACGCTAGATTGTAGACTAACGGTCTCTCCCAAAATTGCTTGCTAGAACTACCCGTTTTGTATAAGATGTCTCATATGCTTAGTATGTGCTAATTGCTATATGTGTTCTAAAAATCTTTGTCTGTATGGTGAATGTTTTATCAAATCCTATGGGGATTGTATATAACAAGAATCTAATAGACTAAGGATTTCTGTTTTGGCCTTATTACTTATTCCTTTTCTGGTTGTGGTATTTGGGTAAAGATGCTTATTTGAATGTCTATTTCATTATGGATTATGTATAACTGCGCAGTTGCGAGGCATTTATTGGATGTTAGTTGAGGCTTGATCATCTTGCGGGTTGCGGGAAAGGAGAGTCCTAGAAAGAGAGTCTAGGAAATGTAGTGTTATGCATATGACTAGCTATATGCATGCGTGTGAGGAGTATAATGGAATGATTTTAAGTGACTTGGGAATCTTGGAATAGTCTTTGGAATGGGTACAGATAGGCGTGGAAGGTATTATTGGGCCCATATTATTGAAAGCATAGGATCATATTTGGGTCAAGGAAATGTTACAAGAATACCAAGGAACTTGTAGGTGGGTATGCATAGTGTGGGTTGGAATTATGCATTAGTTTTGAGGTGTTCCCATTATCTTTCAGATGCAAGATGGCGAGCTTTCATGTTAGTGATTCACGTCTAAATGAGAGGGATATCCATGACATCATTACTGTAGCAATTTCAAGGTTCATTAGGAGGTTTGGTCGGGTATGATTATTAGTCTCAGAGATGATTTGGTTTTGGTGTTGGACAAGCGGATTAGGACTCTATAGGTCGAGTTGGAGGCCAGTTGGACATGCAGCCATGTGTTTACCTTCAGGGAATTTGATGCTTGTGGAGCTCATAGTTCCTTTGGGATCACGGAGTCGATAATCAATATACGTTGGATTGACGATATAGAGCGTGTCTTTCATGCCAAATTTTTTTCCTGTGGAGGCTAAGGTCAGATTTGTAGAGAGTCTTCTGCAAGTCATAGCTAGAGATGGGTGGTGCAAGGTTGTTTTAGGCCTCAAACCAGATGTGGTCAAGTCCATGTCATGGGAGGATTTCATCACGAAATTCAAGAGAGAGTTTGTGCTAGCGATTGAGGTTTAACAGTTGGCCCGAGAGTTTTTGGCACTTGAGCAGACTAAAGAGACAATGGCGGAGATCACCGCCAGGTTTAGACAGAGAGCACTGATTTTCCTTTAGTATGCGAATATGGAGAAGGTGAGGATGAATCGCTACCACGATATGTTGAGAACGGAAATTTGAGAGAACGTGAACATCTTGAGTCATAAGACTCTTTCCAATTTGGTGGAGGCAGAGAGAGAGAGAGGGAGGGAGAGAGAAAGAGTTGGAGACCCAACAATAGAAAAGGATACATGATCAGGTTCATGCACTGACATCAATAGTCAAGAAGCTGGAGTGACTGACTTTCGGTTAGTAGATCGAGATACTCACATATATAACGATAGGTGTTGCCGGAATCATCGGGGCACTTGTCGTTTGCTAGTTTTGAGATATTTTAGATATGGTGAAGAGGGGATTGTTTTACAGTCATCCCAACCATGTTAATGTTGATTGTCCTTTGAGAGCAGATAGGGTGATTTTGGATCCGACACCTTTTAGCTTAGAAGTATCCAGATGGATGGTGTGTAACTCCTGGAGCTCCAAGGGCCAGGGGTTTGAGCTAACAGTTCTTCATCTCGATCGGATGCTACATTATTGATGTCATCAGTATCTTGCTGTTTATGTTTTCGTTGTTTTAGTTGTAAACATGGATGATCTGTTGAATGGTATTATTTCAGTCAACTATGGTTTTGTTTAGATTGATTATTTATGATTTAATTGCTTGTTTGATTGTGGGGTTGTAGATGTGTTTTGAACTCTTGGATTTTGGTTTGAAAGATTTGGGTTCTCTTATGCCTTTGATTTCAGGTATGGTTATTAGGAACCAAGTGGTTCGGTTATTGGAACGACACGAAATTTTGAATGGTTATTAAGACGTCAGATTCTAGTAAATTTCAAGTGGGGGAGAATCGATTTATCATACGAAAGTGATTGTACGACTATGGGTGGATCATAACAATCACTTGGATTGAAATGAATCTGTTGAAACATGAAGTGACCCTTTGCAACTAAGAAGTATTGAAGACCTGAATTGATATTGCGGTAGCAACTATTGTTAACAAGACTTGGGAGTTATCACTGAAAACTTGATACCGGACCTGGGTCGGCCTTGGGTTTACGGCCGTAAACTCACTGTCAGGCCGTAAACTATACATAAACTACCACAAGCTATAAATTGACCAAAATAACCTATTACATAGAAACTCTAGACCAAACCACTAATTAGACCCTTCAATCTCCCCCTTGGTTTGGTGCTAGCTTTAAGTCAATCTTTGTCCACGATCATTACATCATTCATCCCTATCGCTCCATTCCACATTCGCTTGTTGACAATCTCAGCAACCATCGTGGTGTACTCTTTCGTAGTTGTGACAACCCTATATTTTTCCAAAAGCATTGTAACGCTCGAAAGCTAAGTACAACGAAATTAACCTCGAAAATAAAGTGTTCAAGTATCTAAGTTGGGGTGCATCGAATATTAGATATCATGCCAAGGTTTCCAAAAACATAAAGAACGCTCAAAACCGGGTTATATTGAAGAAATTATAACCACTCGTATATTTACGACGCGACGTTAAAACATTATTTGACGTAAAAAGTAGAATCTCAATAAAATGCATTTTAAGCCTTAAGTATCTAAACAAAAGTCGTAGATCTCGTTGAAAGGTGAACGTGCATAAAAAGATCGCTCAAATTGGACCTCGTATGAAGAAGTTACGAATTTTCAAAGTTTCGTAACGGTAGTAGAGGGCTAAAAACTCGGATTGAAGATCGAGTGTTATTTAGCTAACGCAACTTAAACGAAAGTTGAAGATCTCCACAGTAGTAATAAAACGATAAAAAGACAAACGAAAACCGACGTCGAATAAAGAACCTATGAATTTTTAACGAACTTTAGGATGCCCGGCCTATTAAAAATATATCATTAAAAATAAAGTCAAAAATAGCCGACGAAGTCTAAATGAAAGTTGTAGAGGATAATCTCACCTACGCATGGATATAAAGAACGCGAAAAACGGAGCTCGTACGCGAAAGTTACGGAATTTAGAAGTCGGAAGCAGGGATTACGCCCTGCGTACTCTGGGAGTACGCCCTGCGTACTAGACCCACAGTCGAGTCCCATCGGCCCACCCAAGCTACGCTTAGCTAGACCCGAGTCGTAAGCCATGACGCCATATTACGCCCCGCGTACTCCAAGATTACGCGCCGCATACGGGGTTTTCCAGCCCTATAAATAGAAGGCATGAGCTCGAGTCTTTGCACACCTTTCTCAATTCTTGTCACTCTCACACCCTTCCAAGCACCAGAGACCATTCCCTCACCTCGGTTTCCGCACTCGAGCCCCGACGAAAGATTTACGCTACAGAGATCCCCGAAGAGCCCGACGACGCAACCATCCGCGGACGAAGTTCTGCTCAACCCTAGCCTCTCTCTTCGAAACGAGTGAGTTCATACCCCTACTTTTCAATTCTTTTCACGTTTTAGGGGGGGGGGGGAATACAAGTACAATACAAATCAAAGTATCATTTTTATAATACCGTTTTTATAGAGTGTTGATACAAAAATAACTTTATGTTTTAAAGGGATATTATATCACCAATTTGTTATTACCAAATGGAAATATACTTTTGACAAACTATAATGAGCATAGTATTCAAGTGATTCATACATTTTACATATACATCTCGACAAATGAAATGCTTTCAAAGGAAGTACAGTCTTTTATCATCGTAAATCTGTTTATATCTAGTAATGTGAGACAGCTTCACGTACGTTCGAGTATGCATTATTAAGTCCTGTATTATATACCATAATCCCTTGTAGGGGGAGCGTGATACTTGTGTATAGATCTATATGGGATTGACAATCCCACACCTAAGCTGTTAGCTACAGGTAGGCCGGCAGGCCTGGGGTGACAAATGTCATAACAATTCCAACGCCTGAAGAACGTTGTTACAGGCCAACAATGTCGTTAGCATGGTTATAAAACTCACATAAAAGTATAAAAACAAGTTTGATTTACGAGATTCATATATGCATTTCAGTTTTCCATTTTATCGTTAACACAAATTTTATCACTGTTATTCAAGTATGGAAAACACAAACACACTCCAACATAGGGAACTTTTCAAATCATTTATAGAAAATATTGGATTTTCTGAAAACCTCTTTCATCGATTTACTATCAAATGAAAGCACATACTTTTCAATGCAAAACACTTATGAACTCACCAACTTAATTGTTGACATTTTTTTTCGAAACCACTTGTATTTCTCAGGGAATCAGTAATACAGGTAACCACCAGCTTTTGGAGAAGGAACACTAAAGATGTTTTATTATTGAACATTTATCATCTCATTGTAATATTCTTTTGCTATTATGTATAACGTAACAACATACGTTTTCATTATATATGTGATGGTTGGGTTACTTTCTTTACAATATTCAATGGTTGTGATATTACGTGAAGTCATCCACCCCTGAATGTTTCCGCCATTCTGGTTTGGGGGTGTGACAGATTGGTATCAGAGCATTGTTTATAGTGAACTAAGTATATCGAACCACATACGATATACAAACTATAAATACAAAAGGGGACCAAAAAAAAAAAAAAAAAAAACCTCTGATGAAACATTTTCATGAACAAAATACCTTCTTTTAAAGATATACATTTTTACAAGCATGCATAAATCTCGTATCATAACAAGTTTTACTAAAAAGTATTACGGCAAGTTACGACACTACGATTGAGCCTCGGGGTATGTAATCATGTCGAGAATAAATATAGCCTGATCAACTATATTTATCCTGGATTGACCAACGTACGTCGAGAAATGGTCGTAGTGGACAACAAGCCAAAAACTTACCAAATACAAAATTGTTCTAGTTTCGCCAAGTTGAAATAGTATAGAAGTATTATTAAAAATAGTTGTACCATAAAAATTATAGTTAAAATAATAAGTCGTTAAATAGAAACTTCTTTTCTTATAACGTTCTCATACATCTATCCTAGTACAGACAAATGGCCGGATTCCATTTACCAGGAGATCCCTACTACCCAAACCAAGGCAACGACGGTTGGATAGAAGAAGACCCGGAGGAAGACCCAGAGGAAATCGAAGAAGAGGTCGAGGAAGAATTCGAAGTCGAAGTCAGAGAGGAGTTCGAAGTCGACGAAGAGATCGTGGAGATTTCTAGCGGGACAGACTCCGAGCCAGAAGTGTACGACCCTCCCATCCCTCATCCTCCCGTAATCAGACCAGATCAACCGGGACCCATCCCCATCTGGGGAAGCCACCTCTACCACTGGAGCCGCCAGCAAGGTGTATGCCCTCCATTCGGCATGTGTCGGGATTTTTACAACGTCAGTGGGGGAGGCTCAGTAGATCGAGCACTTCCTGTCGTCGTGAATGCTATAGCTAACCAGAACTACCAGGCGGACCAACAAGCAGCCAGAGTTCGTGAAATCAATGCTGCTACCCAAGGTAACGCCCCTGACATCCGCCGTTTGGAAGGACTACATGAGAATACCCAAATCTACACGGGAACACTTCAGAACCAAATGATAGTGGCTCTGGCAGAAATAAGAGGGATGAAGGAACAACAAGCAGATCTCGAGAGGCGACTGATGGGAGTCAAACGGTCGGATGCCGAGTCTAGCTCCAAACGCCGCAAGTAGAGCTTGTTCGATGCCCAACAATTTTGTTATAGATTAGGATCTCGGATAAAAGTTTTTCCCTTATTTCCTTTTAGTATCTGCAATCGGAGACCTCTAGGAGGGTCAAATTTTTCCCGAACAAGATATGTAATGTAACACACCTCAAGTGTGACCTATATGAATGAATATGAAGTATTTCTTATTATATACCTCTCAAAAAAAAAAATTACGAGTTTTAAATTTCTATGCCTACCTTGAAACCATAAACTAAAGTCAAAACAAATTACAACTAACACACGATTGTCAAAACATTAGAAACTTATAGTATTCATTCTTATTTTTCTCTACCAGAACATGCCTCCTCGTAGATCAACACGCAGAAACTCAACTTCAACACCACCTCCACCACCTCCTCCAATTATGGACACCGTTATGTTCCAGACTGCTGTAACCGCTGCTGTAACTGCAGCAATGGCTCAAATGAGCAACAACGGATCGGGGGGAGGAACAAACAGTTTCACAAATGGCCAAGGTCAAAGCCGTTCAGGGGTATGCACTTACAAAGACTTCACCAACGGAAAACCTATTCCCTTTTACGGGACTGGGGGAGTATTGGCTCTATCTCAATGGATAGAGAAAACAGAAGCTGTATTCGAAATCTGTGCATGTCCTGAAGAAAGCAAAGTAAAGTTCGCCGCTTTTACTTTCTCTGAACGCGCCCTGACATGGTGGAACGGCCACGTCCAGACACTAACCCTGGTGGTGGCAAACTCCATGGGTTGGGAAAACCTGAAAAGAATGCTCCTTCGAGAATACTGCCCAAGAGGCGAGATTCAGAAGCTTGAACAGGAACTGTGGAACCTCTCGATGGTAGGATCGGACATAGCTGGTTACACCAACAGGTTCAGTGACTTAATAACACTTTGCCCAGAAATGTTAACCCTGGAGAGCCAAAAGGTTGAGAGATACATTTGGGGACTATCACCCCAACTTCGAGGAAGTGTGCTAGCTTCCAGACCCTTGACCTTCGCCAGCGCCAAGGAACTAGCGCAATCTCTTGTTGATCATGGTGTCTGTCAAGGAGTCGCGACGATTATGGCTGAACCAACCAAAGGGAACAGCAACAATGAAATCAATGCCAACAACAACAACAAGAAGAAATTTTGGAACAAAAGGAAGGGGCAAACTTCACAAGAACCTTCAAAGAAACAAATGGTTGCAGTTCATGCTGCTACTACCCCCACCACAACTCCTGCTACCTCTGCACCAACAAAACCATATGCAGGGATTCTGCCCAAGTGCAGCAAGTGCAACTACCATCACCATGGTATTTGTCGCGAGATGCACTGCAAGAACTGTGACAGGAAAGGGCACACAGCCCGTTTCTGTAATGCACCGGCACGACCAATTACTCAGGTTTCTGGCACTGGGGTAAGCCGGGCGTGTTATGGGTGCGGAGAGACTGGACACTTCAGGAGGGATTGTCCCAAGGAAAGGAATATTGGCGGTGTAGGGAGAGTGTTGGCAGTAGGACAGAATGAAGCAATAGCAGACCCGACGGTGGTTACGGGTACGTTCCTACTCAACAACACTTATGCATGCATACTTTTTGATTGCGGTGCGGAGAGAAGTTTTGTGAGTCATAAATTCAAACACCTACTTAATCAAAAACCCCAACCACTCAGTAAAATATTCACTGTAGAAATGGCAAACGGTAAAACAGAACACGCAAACGATTTATACATAGGGTGCACACTAAATTTAAACGAGCGTTTGTTTCAAGTCGATCTTATGCCAATTTCCATAAGAAGTTTCGATGTCATCATCGGTATGGACTGGTTGAGCCTTCACCATGCCGATATCCTTTTCCACGAAAGGGCTGTTCGCTTAAATCTGCCAAACGGCGAAACTCTTGTCATTTATGGCAACAAACCTAGTTCAAGTTTACAAATCATTTCCTGTATTAAAGCACAAAAATATCTTCGTAAGGAATATCATGCCTTTCTAGCCCACGTAGTAGACAAGAAACGAGAATCGAAAAACATTAAAGATATTCCGGAAGTCTGCAACTTCCCGGATATTTTCCCAGAAGATCTTCCAGGAATCCCACCCGAACGTCAAGTTGAGTTTAGAATCGACTTAATCCCCGGAGCTACCCTTGTAGCAAAGTCACCGTACCGTTTAGCCCCAGCCGAGATGCAGGAACTATCCAGTCAATTAAACGAGCTGCTGAGCAAGGGATTCATCAGGCCGAGCTTCTCACCATGGGGAGCGCCAGTCCTGTTCGTGAAAAAGAAGGACGGATCCTTTCGCATGTGCATCGATTATCGGGAACTAAACAAACTTACGATCAAGAACCGATATCCCTTACCGCGCATAGACGATCTATTCGACCAACTGCAGGGAACAAGCTACTTCTCAAAGATCGATCTAAGGTCTGGTTATCACCAACTGCGAGTACTGGAAGGAGACATCCCCAAAACGGCTTTCCGAACACGTTATGGTCACTACGAATTTGTAGTAATGCCCTTCGGATTGACGAATGCTCCAGCAGTGTTCATGGACTTATGAACCGAGTATGTCGACCCTTCCTGGATAAATTCGTGATCGTCTTCATAGATGATATACTCATCTATTCAAGAAGCCAGGAAGAACACAGCAAACACCTCCGCCAAGTACTGGAAACATTAAGGGCAGAGAAACTTTACGCAAAATTTTCCAAATGTGAATTTTGGATTCGGGAAGTGGATTTCCTAGGACATGTTGTAAGCAAAGAAGGAATACACGTGGACCCCTCCAAGATAAAGGCAATAGATAGTTGGACTACTCCAAGAACCCCTACAGAAATCCGGCAATTTTTGGGACTCGCCGGGTATTACCGAAGATTCATACCGAACTTTTCAAAGATTGCCAAGCCACTTACCACCCTAACCCAGAAGAATGTGACCTTCGACTGGGGAGAAAAACAAGACAGCGCATTTCAGACACTAAAGCAAGCCTTATGTAGTGCGCCCATCCTAACCTTGCCAGAAGGAACGGAGGACTTCGTAGTCTATTGTGATGCATCAAACCAAGGACTTGGGTGTGTCTTAATGCAAAGAGGGAAGGTCATCGCCTACGCCTCAAGACAACTAAAGACGCACGAAGTAAACTACACAACGCACGATCTTGAGCTAGGAGCAGTCGTCTTCGCTCTGAAGATATGGAGACACTATCTCTACGGCACAAAATGTATCATCCTCACCGATCATAAAAGCCTCCAACATATCCTCAATCAGAAGGAACTCAACATGAGACAGAGACGATGGGTAGAACTACTAAGTGATTACGAGTGCGAAATTCGGTATCACCCTGGAAAGGCTAATGTAGTGGCTGATGCACTCAGTCGGAAGGAGTACTCAGGTCGCCGAGTAAAATCCCTAACTATGACAATCCATTCACACCTGTCCACGCAAATCAAGGAAGCCCAAATAGAAGCCTTGAAATCCGAAAACATGACAGGAGAAGCCCTAAGGGGAATGGATAAAAACCTCGAGACCAAGAACAACGGAATTCGTTATTTCATGGATCGAATTTGGATACCGAAGTTTGGTGGATTCAGAGAAATCGTTATGGATGAAGCCCATAAAACACGATACTCCGTACATCCCGGCTGCGATAAGATGTATCTCGATCTCAAGAAGTTGTACTGGTGGCAAAACATGAAAGCCGAAATTGCTACCTACGTGAGCAAATGCCTGACATGTGCCAAAGTCAAGGTGGAATACCAGAAGCCCTCGGGTTTATTACAACAACCAGAAATACCCGAATGGAAGTGGGAGCGGATAACCATGGATTTCATAACAAAGTTACCCAAGACGACAAGCGGACTCGACACCATTTGGGTAATTGTCGACAGGTTAACTAAGTCAGCACATTTCCTACCGATCAAAGAGACGGATAAATTGGAGAAGTTAACAAGGACATACCTCAGAGAAATTGTACGACTGCATGGTGTGCCCATATCCATTATCTCGGACCGAGATAGTAGATTCACCTCAAGGTTCTGGCAGTCGCTACAAAAAGCTTTGGGGACAAGACTAGACATGAGTACCGCTTATCACCCACAAACCGACGTCCAGAGCGAGAGAACTATACAAACCCTAGAAGACATGCTGAGAGCTTGCGTAATCGATTTTGGCAAAGCATGGGACACACATCTACCATTGGTCGAGTTCTCGTACAACAATAGTTACCACACCAGTATCAAAGCTGCCCCGTTCGAAGCCCTCTATGGCCGCAAATGCAGGTCACCTTTGTGCTGGGCCGAAGTGGGGGACACGCAACTAGCAAAAGGACAAGCAACTGACAACACGCTCACTGGACCAGAAATCATAAGGGAGACTATGGAGAAGATTGTTCAAATCCGAGAACGTCTAAAAGCATCAAGGGATAGACAAAAGAGTTACGCAGATAAGAGACGAAAACCCTTAGAATTCCAAGTTGGAGACCATGTCCTACTCAAAGTCTCACCTTGGAAAGGTTTAATACGCTTCGGAAAACGTGGAAAACTGAACCCTAGATACATCGGACCATTCGAGATCATTGCCAGGATCGGTCCAGTGGCCTACAAACTTAGACTACCTCAGGAGCTCCACAACGTACACCCTACCTTTCACGTATCGAATCTGAAGAAGTGCTTATCCGATGAGACCCTTGTCGTCCCTCTAGACGAAATTGCAATAAATGAAAACCTTCAATTTGTGGAGGAACCAGTAGAAATCATGGATCGGGAAATCAAAAGGACTAAACAAAGCCGCATACCCATTGTAAAGGTCCGCTGGAACGCCAAGCGGGGACCTGAATACACCTGGGAACGCGAGGATCAGATGAAACAAAAGTACCCGCATCTTTTTCTAAAGCTGTAAACGCTATCTTAGAGTAAATTTCAGGACGAAATTCCCTTAACAGGGGGATGATGTGACAACCCTATATTTTTCCAAAAGCATTGTAACGCTCGAAAGCTAAGTACAACGAAATTAACCTCGAAAATAAAGTGTTCAAGTATCTAAGTTGGGATGCATCGAATATTAGATATCATGCCAAGGTTTCCAAAAACATAAAGAACGCTCAAAACCGGGTTATATTGAAGAAATTATAACCACTCGTATATTTACGACGCGACGTTAAAACATTATTTGACGTAAAAAGTAGAATCTCAATAAAATGCATTTTAAGCCTTAAGTATCTAAACAAAAGTCGTAGATCTTGTTGAAAGGTGAACGTGCATAAAAAGATCGCTCAAATTGGACCTCGTATGAAGAAGTTACGAATTTTCAAAGTTTCGTAACGGTAGTAGAGGGCTAAAAACTCGGATTGAAGATCGAGTGTTATTTAGCTAATGCAACCTAAACGAAAGTTGAAGATCTCCATAGTAGTAATAAAACGATAAAAAGACAAACGAAAACCGACGTCGAATAAAGAACCTATGAATTTTTAACGAACTTTAGGAGGCCCGGCCTATTAAAAATATATCATTAAAAATAAAGTCAAAACTAGCCGACGAAGTCTAAATGAAAGTTGTAGAGGATAATCTCACCTACGCATGGATATAAAGAACGCGAAAAACGGAGCTCGTACGCGAAAGTTACGAAATTTAGAAGTCGGAAGCAGGGATTACGCCCCGCGTACTAGACCCAGAGTCGAGTCCCATCGGCCCGCCCAAGCTACGCTTAGCTAGACCCGAGTCGTAAGCCATGACGCCATATTACGCCCCACGTACTCCAAGATTACGCGCCGCGTACGGGGTTTTCCAGCCCTATAAATAGAAGGCATGAGCTCGAGTCTTTGCACACCTTTCTCAATTCTTCAGTCACTCTCACACCCTTCCAAGCACCAGAGACCATTCCCTCACCTCGGTTTCTGCACTCGAGCCCCGACGAAAGATTTACGCTACAGAGATCCCCGAAGAGCCCGACGACGCAACCGTCCGCGGACGAAGTTTTGCTCAACCCTAGCCTCTCTCTTCGAAACGAGTGAGTTCATACCCCTACTTTTCAATTCTTTTCACGTTTTAGGGGGAGGGGGGGAATACAAGTACATTACAAATCAAAGTATCATTTTTATAATACCGTTTTTATAGAGTGTTGATACAAAAATAACTTTATGTTTTAAAGGGATATTATATCACCAAGTTGTTATTGCCAAATGGAAACATACTTTTGACAAACTATAATGAGCATAGTATTCAAGTGATTCATACATTTTACATATACATCTCGACAAATGAAATGCTTTCAAAGGAAGTACAGTCTTTTATCATCGTAAATCTGTTTATATCTAGTAATGTGAGACAGCTTCACGTACGTTCGAGTATGCATTATTAAGTCCTGTATTATATACCATAATCCCTTGTAAGGGGAGCGTGATACTTGTGTATAGATCTATATGGGATTGACAATCCCACACCTAAGCTGTTAGCTACAGCTAGGCCGGCAGGCCTGGGGTGACAAATGTCATAACAATTCCAACGCCTGAAGAACGTTGTTACAGGCCAACAATGTCGTTAGCATGGTTATAAAACTCACATAAAAGTATAAAAACAAGTTTGATTTACGAGATTCATATATGCATTTCAGTTTTCCATTTTATCGTTAACACAAATTTTATCACTGTTATTCAAGTATGGAAAACACAAACACACTCCAACACAGGGAACTTTTCAAATCATTTATAGAAAATATTGGATTTTCTGAAAACCTCTTTCATCGATTTACTATCAAATGAAAGCACATACTTTTCAATGCAAAACACTTATGAACTCACCAACTTAATTGTTGACATTTTTTTTCGAAACCACTTGTATTTCTCAGGGAATCAGTAATACAGGTAACCACCAGCTTTTGGAGAAGGAACACTAAAGATGTTTTATTATTGAACATTTATCATCTCATTGTAATATTCTTTTGCTATTATGTATAACGTAACAACATACGTTTTCATTATATATGTGATGGTTGGGTTACTTTCTTTACAATATTCAATGGTTGTGATACTATGTGAAGTCATCCACCCCTGAATGTTTCCGCCATTCTGGTTTGGGGGTGTGACAGTAGTAGACTCAAAAATCTCCTCAACAACCTGAATCTGGAAATGGCTCAAATGACGAATGTCCTGTTTTCTGAACTGGAACAAATCCCTTCTGTCATATAAGCGAATGCACCTCTCCTTTAGTTTGATAACAAAAGATGCTGTAGTTTCATCAAACACCCAGTAAAGCATTGAGCTTAGAGATCCATCCGAGTAATCTTGAAGCACGGGAATTTGTTTGACCTGATTTGTAGTAGGCCACATCACCACCTGAAGCGGATTGCTAGTCTTGGGATCAATAACGTTAAGATGATCCATTATCATAGACTCAACAATCTTCATAGCTGGAAATTCCTTCTTTACTTGGTCTTCCAGAAAGTGCTTGAAGCTTGTTACTTGCTGATTATCAGTTGGGTTTGAGAATGGAGATCGAGATAGCTCTGAAAGATCCACCCTGGTCCAAGAGTTAAAATCATGACAATCCTTGTAGAGCTCTGTATTGCCGCTCTTTCTGTGAACAATCCACATTTTTAGGGGGTCATGAAAACCCCAAGATATGATACTTGACCGATCACCATACGTGTCTCTAAACCTTATGGCTTCGAGATCCGTAAGAATGATTGTGGACTGATTTCTCGGTGCATTCTTGTCGGAACTCGTCTTGAATAAGATTTTTCCCTTCTTGGCAGCCTTCTCTTGTTTATCTCGAATCATCTCTGAAATATGTGGAGCATGAGCAGGCTCTACCTCAAAGTAATTTACTACTCGAGAAGTCTGAGCAGTTGGCATGGGAATAGGATGAGTTTGAGAGTGAAGATCGATTCTATGCTCATCTACAGAAGTCTTATACTTATCAACAAAATCGTCTTCATGATTCTTCTTTAGATTAAAGCAGTTGGAGGTCAAGCGATTGAAATGATCTTGAAGCTTAGAAATTTGCTTGGACTTAATTGCTTTATCTTCTTGAATATCAGAAACTTGGATCTTCAAATTCAGATTCTCAGTCAAGAGATCTTCAACACGAATGCTCAGCTCAATGGTTTTCTGATCTAGCACACTCACTCTTTTCTGGAGATCATCGATCATAGGGACATCTTCTCTTGGCTGACCTTCATTAAAAGCTATTCCCTTGCCCTTAGAATAAGGAGCAACAACTTGTTCTTAAGCAAGATGCTGGGCCAAACGCACAGAAGCTGCATCAAGATCAGTTCTCGGAGGAGAGAATCCTGATGGGACTGAGGAGCCACCTACTTCAAAGAGTGAGCTAGGGTCTTCACGTAATGGTTCAGTGGTTACTATAGTGGGAGTGGTAATTGGAGTGAACGGAAAACTCTACGACAACCCAGAATCCAGATGTCCGAATCTAGGATCTCGTCGTCTTCTTTTGGATGGAGGCGGCACTGTCTGGTCTGTTGAAAAATCACCCTGAAGTGGCTTTAATGTAGGTGAAACAATGTCAAGGGGAGGAATCCCTGATACAATCACCATAGGAATTGAAGATACAACCACTTGATCTGTAGTAATGGGGGTTGATTCGGGAGCGTCTTTCGAATCCCTACTCTTCGTTGCTGTGTGAGCAACATCACTGAGATTATCTAGCAAAGAGTTGACGTTGAAGATCGCCAGAAAGTCATCATTAGTTCCAAAATTGGTAGGAATATCATCTCTTTTGAAGCCTGTGAGATCGAGGTCTTCAAATTGGTTAGGCTCAGCGGTGTTCTTAGAAGACGCTTCATTATAGTCTCCTTCTACTTGGACATCTTGTAGGTCATGCTCCTCTGCAACTGACACAACAGGAGCAACAGTCTCTTCTCCTTCTTGATTCGATACGGTGATAACATCTCCTTTTGAGATCACCTTTTCCGATGAAGTATGCTTCGAAGAAAACTTTTCTGACAATCCATGTGCCTCAGTGGCTTCGTTCGGTTCGGCAAATCGTCCAAACTTGACCAATGGATACAACCCCTGAAAGACCACCTTCCCCTTGCGGTTTTACTTAATGAGCCCAATAGTGTGGGGTCCCAAAGACTTCATATCAAGTGTATCTCCATCCTTTACCAAGTCGGGAAATTGCTTATTGATGAAGAGCTAAACGAACCGAGGGTACATTAGAAAAGTATCCCGAGTAGTGGCATTAATGTTGACCACAAACTCGTCCAGTATAAACCTAGAAAAGTTGAAGCCGATCCCCGCAGCGAGAGAAACAATAGCGCCAGTGTTTCTTAGGGATATCTCATCAGCATCCGACCTTCTGCCGGAGATGCAACCGACGAACACGTGGGCTAGAAATCTCCAATAGGGCGGCATAAGTTTCTTCATTGTTGGTGGAGTGTCACCCTCGTATCCCATCTTCCTTAGAATCGTTTGAGCATCACCAATACCAATCTCTGTGGGAAAGGTCGGAAGGTCGTTAATTAGCAGAGTGTCTCTCACAAAGGTCTCATCGATAACAATCTTGCATCCCTGAACGATCGCATCCATAGTGACAGCTCCATTATCGTCCCTTGTCATTTTGGCAGTCTGCCAGAACTCACGCTATCCGATAAACAGCAGTGTTCATTGTAATGGCAGAGGCCAAGCAGCATTCTTGCAAACCGTGAATCAATGATTTAAAATCCTAATGAGCCACTGGAGGGTCAGCAAGAACCATCGCCAGGTTGTGCATATCTGCGAATTTCAAAGCTGCCATTTTATCTGCACTAAAACATACCAAGTAAGACAAGAGAGAAAAATGAGCAATTAAAATTTTAAATGATTTAATTTTTTTAACCCCAAAATGAATTAATAATTTTTAAAATAAAATTAAGTCAAAGTCAGAGTTTGCGGTCAACGTCAGAGTTTGCAGTCAACGAGGGTTTACGGCCTTAAACCCTTGACCGTATGCTAAAGACCGCAAAGGGAGCTTACGACCACAAACTCTTACGGCTGTAAGCTTCGACTGTAAACTCCGACCATCCGTTTTTCGTCGATTTCAGGCTCAAAAATCATCAAATCACTGAATGAAACGTGTATCATGGTCAGAAATGAGATACCTTCAAAGCTATCAGAGTAATTTCGCAAAAATCGAATAATTTTTTTTTTCGAGGAGAGAGAGTGTGGGAAGGTTTGCCGCCGGAATCAGAAGAATGAGGATGATTCCGGCTGTAAACCCCTTTTATACCTAGCTTTCCTTTACCTGATGTCCACACAGTATAAGGCAGGATCCAACATAGTCCAAAATTTTTCAAAAATTTTAAAAACAAATCTTTTTGAGTATTAATATTAAAAGTAAAATTAAAATTAAAATAAAGTAAAATAAAATAAAATTAATTCTGCAAAATTTAAACTTAAAAATAATTATTAGATTTTAATAGTTAACAAAATAAAATAAAAAAATAAAAATAAAAATAAAAATAAAAATAAAAATAAAATAAAATAAATTAAATAGAAATAACTCCAAATAAAATATACAACTTAAAAGTTTAATTACTGAGAATGAATTTATGATGCTAGGATCAAAGTTGTTGGACAGCCTTATTCCACTTGTCGGTACCCTTATTTTACGTCTTCGTCTGATCGACCGCCAATATTGTGGTCCACTTAAGCACGAAACATTTGTGACATAATTTTGGACAATTTACCAATATCATGACATTTTTGGCCCTTATTCGTAAGTAAATTTCTTAGGGACCATTTAGCTGAGGGAAACCAGGGATATTGTTGTCCACGTCAATTGAGTAGCGAGATCTATAGACAATCTGTATGTGTTCAATTTTAATTGTACTAGAACATGTTTCCCGCTTCATGATATGCCCCAACCATCAAGGACTTCCAGAATACTCCTTACACCGGGTTAGCAGACAATTATTAAGAGAGAAGATAGATTTAGAATGCATATGCTGCACCCAGGTCAGATCTCTTCCAATCACGCAAAGGATGAAACATATGAGTAACTGAGGTTTTTAGAGGGATTGAGAAGAGAATGGTGCATATACTGTGTACCAGGTCGGATTTTGAGTCACGCAAAGGAGACAGTATATGGCTAACAGATAGAAAGAATTGCATATACAGAAGATGCATAGAGATAGAGTTGCATTTGTTACAGTCCAGGTCAGATATATATTTCAATCACGCAGAGGAGGCAACATATGACTAACAGACATAAAGAAAGAAAATAATCTTCTACAGACCTATTGTAGGGTTTCAAAGCACTCCATGGATGATGGCAATGGGCCCCTTTGATGAATTGTAGGTTAAAAGCCCAAGACTTGTCTTTTCCCTATAAATAGTCATGTATTATTCACAATTAGGGTTAAGAGTGAAGCAAAATGTAGCCGCCACGTGTGGTTTCTTATGTAGTGTTAGATTCTTTAGGCTATGCTTTAAGTGTAATTTATTCCTCCTATTTCAATAAATCGAGTGATCATTCGACATAATCTTCATTATTTGTGTTTGTTCTTATTTTCTGCATCTTGTTCATCAAATCTCGATTAGGGTTTTAATCCCAACAAGTGGTATCAGAGCGGGTCTTTGAAGATCTATTGATTTTTGAAGTATCGGTTCTTGATTTGATGATTTTCTACACAAGATTTTTGATGTTTTGGCGGTATGGAATCAAGATTTTTGTTCGATCTACTGTTCATGGGGATTTATGTTGTTCATCTACTGTTCATCTGGTATTTTTTTTAATTTGATTCATTTTTCTGTTCATATTTGATCAGATCGTTTGCTAAATCCCAAATCAATTGATTTTATTCCTTTATTTTAAATCGGATCATTTTCGTATTCAATTTTGTTTTGTCCCAATAATTCATCCATCACTGTTCATGAAGCGTGATAATCCAGTTTTCATTCTTTGGCCCTTATGTTATATTGGGTTTCTGTACGCTTGAATTCTTGTTTATCAAATCCGATAATCGACGATTTCTCTGAGCGTATGGCTTATCGTCATTTATAAATCAATGATTCCCATTTTCTTGTACTGTTCATCGACGGTGGTTTTGTCCCTTTATCATGTTCTTTGTAATCGTGGACTGCAGTCAATAAAGCTTATCTATAATTGTCAAAAATATTGCTCATCCATTCCAAAGTCGATTACCGTGAATAAAGCCATTATCGAGATCAATTTTTATTTTATCATCTGATTCCATGATTTCATAAAGGTCGAATCTTGTTTCCAATTAAATTTGACATGAAGGGTTCATTATTAAGAATCAATTCTAGGAAGCTGCTGATTCGTTATCAGGTTTCAAGATCTGAGAACGAACCACTTGGATGTTAATGGGAAGATGGTTTGGTCTGATTGCGACTGGGAAGGACTTCAATTGGGAAGAAGTTTGATGGATTGTAGTTGGTGTAATGGTCCTGCAAGCACAATGGTTTTTGCGTATCTGTTCGCTTTTGCAGGTCAATTCTCAAGGTCAAAACTGGTATTGCAAACACTTTGGTGCAAGCGAACTCACTGAGAACGAAAGAAATCGGAATTGGTATTCAATTGGGATGAACAATGGTCATTGAAAAGTCAAAATTGACTGTGAACGGGGTTGAACTTTCTTTGAATCTCACTGTGCTTTCCACGAAAAACGAACCTGTGACGAACGTTCGCTTTCGGATGTGTAATGTGAACGAATGAATTGCAAATCAAAATTCAATCAGGGGGAATATGATTATGTACTTGCTCGCAATTGGATCTCAAAATTAAAAAGTCAAAATTTGACTGCGATTCGCATCGGGGTCGTGAACGACTGATTTGGAACGAATGTTCTTACCTGCAAAAATTATCGGATTCGTAGCTCCCTCAAACATCAGAAAAAGCGAACCTGGAACGAGCTTGAGGTCGTTTATTAGTGGTTGGAGCGAACGAAGGAAGGACCGAAAGAGAAAGGTGATTCGCCTGATGAAGCTCGGAACGAACCTGAGATTCACTTTCGGTCCGTGTCCATTTGAAATTAGAGCGAAAGGAACGAATCTGCATTCACTTTGGGCTGTATTCGATCGAATCGAAAGCGAACCTATGATCGGGTTCGTTTATTAGCCTTGGATCAAAAGAGGGGAAAGCGTACCTGTGATTCGGTTTGGCTAAGGTTTCGCTTTTGTCATGAAATTGGATTCTGATGCTCAGAACGAAAGCGTAAATTCGGGGGTTATTGATTTCTTGGGTTTGTTATTTGATCGTGGGTTGTGTCGCTGTGCTCTTTCATCTACGTCTAAATGGGGAAGAAGATAGTAAAGTTTAATTTTTGGTCCCTACAACTTCAGCGCATTGGCACTTTTGGTCCCTGTTATTTTCACAGCTTGGTGATTATGGACCATTTTCAGATTTTGTCACAAATAAAGGGGGTATTGATGCAGAAATACATTTTCAGTCCCAGAATTTCTGCAAAGTGACAATTTCAGCCATGTATTCCGAAAAGTTTACAAATTTAAGGGCAGGTGAACAGTTTTGAATTCTTTAACGCACACATTTTTTCGTGAACAGAAAAATAAAGATTCCATCAAGTCTTGGCAGTTCGGAAAGTCGTTTTTCGTGATAACGACAATTTTTCACGACTTTTTCGGATTTTATACTTCATTGTATATATCATTTTGTCGCGGGGGAGCATAGTAATTTTTTATCCATTCAAGATCATTCTCATGACCATTTGAAGGCTTTATAATCATGTTTTTTATTATAAATCGGGGGAGAATTTGGTATGGCCATTCGAAATTGGATTTGTGACTTTTCAAAGTTGATGATTTTTGATAAAGCTTGTGGTAGAATTATGAAGGTAGCTTTTACAGCGGAAGTTCTTCATCGAGCTTTGCTAAAGCTTTTACAGAGAAGTATCCTTTACAGCGGAAGTTCTTTATCGAGCTCTGCTAAGGACTTGTTATATCTCCGACTTCTTGTATTTTCTCGATCAAGTGGCGTTACGAATCTTAAAGTTTGGGTTGTTACATGATATTTTTTGATGGCTTATATCATTAGCTTATTTGAAGATCATTGTGACTTGGAGGGGGAGCTCTTCAAAGACAAGAAGTGATTCAGTTTCTTTGTTCTGAAATGAGTTTTTATGGTGGGTTTGGTTTTCATGAAGATTCATTGGGATTACATTCGAAAATGAAGTTTAAAGACATTACTTCAGTGCTTGGTTTATATATCCTAGAGCCCGTATTTGAAGACTATTGAAGAATCAAGATTCATGGATTGCTTCATCTATTCCTCGTTGCAAGTTCTCTTTGTTCGCTAGATGCTTGTTTTGGAAGTTAAAGCATTGTCATCCATTCCATACTTTGAGGGGGAGATTGTTGGGTTTCAAAGCACTCCATGGATGATGGCAATGGGCCCCTTTGATGAATTGTAGGTTAAAAGCCCAAGACTTGTCTTTTCCCTATAAATAGTCATGTATTATTCACAATTAGGGTTAAGAGTGAGGCAAAATGTAGCCACCACGTGAGGTTTCTTATGTAGTCTTAGATTCTTTAGTCTATGCTTTAAGTGTAATTTATTCCCCATATTTCAATAAATCGAGTGATCATTCGACATAATATTCATTATTTGAGTTTGTTCTTATTTTCTGCATCTTGTTCATCAAATCTCGATTAGGGTTTTAATCCCAACACCTAATTTATCGGAATTCCCCAGTCACCCCATCCAACCAGAATTAAGGACAGAATCCGCACATCTAGGAAAAGTGAATGCACAGTTCTAGATACGGGTTCATTAGTGTGACCAGTAGATTCCCGTGTATATCTTCCTGCTCAACCTATCCGAGCGTCGTATTGTCAGGCTAAACGGATCTAACTAGGTCAATATTTGTCAAGCCCTTGAATTATTTAGGTTTTAACTCTTCCTAGTCAAGTCGAATTAAAATCTTTCATGCCTTCTAGCGCATCGAGCACAGAGCTCAGACAACTCAACTTAGGTACATTACGCAGATTCAGATTGCCCATTATCACTTGCAAATTTCATTTCCCGTCATAACACTTGCAAACAAGACTATCAATAATATTTTTAATTTTCTGGATTTTTTTTATTGTTTTTGGATTTTTGAATATTTATCCCCCTAAATTTGTGCATGGGTGAGAGTAAAAGAAAAGAAAAATGCGCAAATTTAAATCAACATACCTATAAAAACAAAAACAAATTTAAAAATTAAGAAGAATTAAGAAAAGAGAAAGACAGAAAAATTAAATCCTCAAAATGAATCATTTTCAGAAATCCCACAAGCACATCGAAGTGAGCTTTGTTACAGGGCTTAGTGAACAGATCCGCTACATTATTAGCAGTGGGAACCTGTTCCAGCCGGATTAGTGAACGTTCAAAACAGTCTCTGATAAAATGAATTTTAATATCAATGTGCTTGGTTTTAGAATGTTGGACTGGATTTTTGGCAATTTGAATTGCGGCCTCATTATCACAGTAAATGGGGGTTTCTAATTAATTCAAACCGTAGTTCTGATGGGTTTTGGTCATAAGACATCCTATGTGCTCATACAAACCCTAATGCTTAGATCTAGGTTTCTCTATTGTACATACTTTGAATCCAAGACTTTGAACCCTAATTCTAGCATATGGAAATCAGAATTCACATGTAATTAGGTTTAAGAACAAACCTTGATTGTTATATAGCAATAACAATCCAACTCCTCCTTGAATTGACCTTCGAAAGCTGAGAGTCACAAGTGTCACTCCTCTAATGGCTTACAAACACCATAAGCAAGTGGATGAAGAGGAGAGAGGATGGAGGCTGCCCAAAACGTGTGAAAACCCTAGAAGGTTGCTTGTCCACGTTTTTGAGCCTTAAGGGTTCTATTTATAGTGAGGCTATTAGGGTTATCTAACAAGGAAACCCTAATTTGGTTGCTTAAGCCCTAAGCAACCCATGGAGCCCTTTTCTTAAAGCCTTGGACGATTTCATATGGGTTTCCCCCATAGAATTCGTCCACCTTATAATAAAAGGCAATCCATGGCCCTAATTGCAATTATCTTATAATTACAATTCCAGTCCCTTAAGTTTAATTAGTCTCTTTTAGTCACAAAACTAATTACCAATTAATTATTGACTAATATTAACTAAACAATATTATTTCTTCTTTAATATATTATTCTCATAATATATTAATAAATCATATTTAAACCTTTCTCTCCATAATTCATCCTATCAAGTTGCTTCGGTGAAGGCAACCCAAAAGGACCATGCATCATCGGGTCAAGTACATACCAAAATAGTTATGGACTTAGACACTAATCCAACAAGTTCAACAGCTGATGTTGGATCCAGATAACTCTTGAGCAACAAGTATTTGTAGCAACATATTCTGCCTCCGCTGTTGAGGTTGAAATAGTGTGTTGCTTCTTGAACTGCCACGACACTAATCTGTCACCAAGATATTGACACCCTCCTGAAGTAGATTTCCTGTCAAGCTCAAGCCTCCATAATT
The DNA here is from genome assembly GCF_002870075.4 of Lactuca sativa. Classification (NCBI taxonomy): domain Eukaryota; kingdom Viridiplantae; phylum Streptophyta; class Magnoliopsida; order Asterales; family Asteraceae; genus Lactuca; species Lactuca sativa. Next base: position 89,545,625 of record NC_056627.2, on the reverse strand, counting down.
ACTGTCAGCAAAAGCATATAAATCAAATTCAGAATTCTTCGGATACCAAAGACCCAATTTTGGGCTACCTTTTATATACCGAAAAATTCTTTTGACATCAATAAGATGTGAAAGTTTAGGATTAGCCTGATAATGTGCGCATTGACACACTGCAAACATGATGTCAGGTCGGCTTGCAGTAAGATACATCAGCGATCCGGTCATCGATCTATAAAGTGTCTGATCTACAGATTCGCCATCAGGATCTGGAGTCAGAAGAGGTCTTTCAGCCATTGGCGTCGATGCAGATTTGGTGTCGTGAAATCCGAACTTCTCAAGAATATCTTCGACATACTTGGCTTGATGTATCAGGATTCCGGTTGAATTTTGTTTGACCTGAAGCCCAAAAAGCATGGTCATTTCCCCCAACGAACTCATTTCAAACCTCTTTTTCATAACACCTTCGAATTCCTTGCAAAGCTGCGGACTGGTCGACCCAAAGATAATGTCGTCAAAATAGATTTGATCTAGAATCTGATTACGACCGACATTCTTGATGAACAAAGTTTGATCGATAGTGCCACGAGAGTAACCATGCTCGAGCAAATGCTTTGTTAGAGTCGCATACCACGCTCGAGGAGCTGGATGTAACCCATACAATGCCTTGTCCAACTTGTAGACATGATTAGGAAACATTGAGTCAATGAACCCAGGGGCTAATCAACGTATATTTCTTCCTTCACCTTTCCATACAAGAAGGCAGTCTTGACATCCATTTGGTAAACGGTAAAGTTCATGTAAGAGGCATATGTAAAGAAGATACAAATAGCCTCCAAGCGAGCTACTGGAGTGTAAAATTTAGTGTAATCAAGACCCTCTACCTGTCGAAACCTGCGAACCACCAATCTAGCTTTGTTTCACACTATAACCTCTGAACCATCTTGCTTATTTCGATAGACCCATCGTGTGTCAAGAGACTTTTTTCCCTTTGGAAACTCAACCAACTTACAAACCCCGAGTTTCTCAAATTGATGTAATTCTTCATGCATTGAATCTACCCAATTGGGCTCAGTCAAAGCCATTTCAATATTCTTTGTCTCTATTTGAGAAATAAAGCAAGACTAAAGACAAGTATTGACATCTCCACTCTGACTTCTGGTTTTAACGCCGTCGCCCAGTTGACCAATGATGTTGTTGATCAGATGATCATGTTGGATCCTTGAGGGTATTTCCTGGTTGATGTCATTAAACGAGACATGAAGATTGTGAATATTGACACCTCCCTTATTTGCTGATTGAGCCGCGCCAGACGACTCTGCCACAAACTCATTTGAAAAATCTTCAGGAAAGAGTAGCTCCATAAAAGTTGAAGTAGCAGCGGACGTATCTTTGGACATGAACTCTATTTCTATAGGACAGAGTGGTGTTGTTTCAGCATCAGGAGTAGTATTCTGAACTGGAGATTTCGGACTATCAGGATGTATAGATGACTCCCCATTAGGTAAAGCGAAGGACTCCCCCTCAGGCAAAGCAGGAGTCTCCCCCTCAGGTTGTGAAGAGGATACCGTTGGAGGTATGTATACAACTTCTTCATCTTCGTCTTCAGAAACATTCTTCGAACCGGAGATAGATCCAGATTAGCTACCTGAAGACACATTTATGGATTTGAATAAAGATGTGTAATAAAACAACCAATCTGGACCTACTCGAGCATCCGTCTCATTTTCTTCCAACCAGCGCACGTCATAAGATTCTACTACTTGTTTTGTCTTCTTATTATAGACCCTATAAGCGGTGTGAGCAGCATACCCTACGAAGTAACAATCATCGGCTTTGGCATTGAAGTTTGGGTTGGACTCTAAGTGAAAAAGGGTGCAAGGGCAGCCAAATACACGGAAATGACTGACTGAAGGCTTGTGAGCATATAGAATCTCGTACGGAGTCTTCATTTGAGCTTTGTTGATCAACACGTGATTCTGAACATAGCAAGCAGTGTTTATCGCCTCATCCCAAAAGAAGACTGGCAGTTTGGAGTCGCACAACATCATCCTTGCAGCGTCTTTCAAAGTTCTGTTTCTCCTCTCAGCAACACCATTTTGTTGGGGTGTGTGAGAGGAGCTGTATTGATGCATAATACCCTTTTCTGCGCAGAAGTGATCGAGTACAGAATTCTTAAACTCTATTCCTTTGTCAGTACAAAGCGCCTTCACCGTAAAACACGAGAAATCATCAATCACGACTAGAAAATAGGAATTTCTGTTAATGCTGAGAACGTTTACTGGTCCAAACAGATCCATATGTAACAATTGAAGCACCTGACTAATTGAGTTGACCTGTTTTGGCAGGTGTGGTTTTCTAGGATGCTTACCTTGGGCACATGACACACACTTCCCAAACATGATAAAGTCCTTAACAGGAAAACCACAGACCATCTCATTCTTTGCAAGACGATTCAAGTTCTTGGCGTTAGCATGACCGAGTCTTCGGTGCCATAACATTGCATTTTGTTCGGAGATCTTTGAAAAGTGGCATGTAACTTGTTCTGGAAGATTGCTATTCATATCTATGATGTAAGGATTCCCATCCCTTTTAGATTTCACAAGAATCCACTCTTCTGGGATGACAAAGCCTGGCTTGAGAATCATACATTCCTTTTCGGTGAAATGTGTAGAATAGCCTTTGTCACAGATCTGAGACACACTCAACAAACTATGCTTCAATTCGGGAGCAAAGTTGACATTCTCGAAGCTTAACACCCCATTTGTGACGGTTCCCTTTTGAGTGATTTTGCCACCTTCTCCACCCGCAAAGGATTGAATGTTGTGCAGTTGGGCGATATCTCCTGTCATATGCCGGGAGCAGCCGCTGTTGACGAACCAAGGTTTGACGACATTCCCCCGCAACTGTCCCTGCAAGATGTGCGGGTTTAATTAGATTTGGGAACCCAGGTCATTATTTTCCTGGGTTGACCCGATGCCTTTTCAGATCTATTATCATCTAATAACTTTTTAGAGGACATCGATGATGAGTTGGAAGCCAATTTGGGCAACCACTGACAATTAGGTTTTCTAACAGTATCGGGTGGTTTTGAACTCGGATGTTTATCAGTTTGCTTGAAGCATTTGGGTTTTCTACTAGAATTAGTTGAAGACCCACTGCTGCTTCTTGACGAAACCGACCATGGCTTGGCCATGCTCGGTTTTGGCAAACTGTTTGGGACTTTGTTATGAACGACCTTTTTATTCTTTTGAAAAAAAACCCATTTTCTACTCCGATCATCCTTCCAATCATCATTCCGAGAACGATTTCTAGAGGACTTTCTAGTTAAAGACCTTCCTCTGAATTCGTTCTCTCCTCTTGGAGACTCAAAATGTACAAACATACGATTTAGACAATTCCTAACTATATGACTACCAATACCACAGTTGAAACAAATCTGATTGTTATTGTTATAACTTGTGCTACATTGATCAGATTTGTTTTCCATACTAACACCCTTGCTTCTCTCACAAGAACAAGAACAAGAATTAGGTTGTGAGACAAGTGAGGGTACATTAGATGGAGAAGCTTGTGAAACTGGTGGTTTTTCAATATTATCATCACAAACATTAGAATTGCCAACCACATTATTCAAACTAGTATCAGACACTTTAAAACCATTCAAAACAGTATCAGAAGAAGTAGAAACATCACAAAAAACATTGTCACTTGAAACAGCAGAAAAATTATTGTCTTTATTTAAAACTAAAACTTCAGGTTCAGACTTAGTTTTATTTTAAGAAACAGATCCTTCAACTCCGTGCTTTGACTGATTCAAGGATTGATCTGCAGGAGAAGTAGAAATGTTAGTACTTTCAACATTATTAAATCCTCCCGAAACAAAACCAGATGGCTTGCCATAAACCATGAATGGTTCATTGGCAATATTTTCCTTGGACAAGGGTTGAAACTGATATGAATGATTAAAAAGAGGAGGCATGTGATTATACCCTAGACCCTTTGACTGATTTCGTTTAAATTTCATGCAGTGGTCTATCATATTGGCAACTACCTCACTTGATACATCATATTTTCTAAAATCAAAATTAGCAGTTTCAAATTTGCCCTTTAATGATTCAATTTCAGCCACTAGTTCAACGTTCTGTTTCTTTATATAGTCATAATTTTCGCATTTATTACTATAGTCTTCCTGAAGTCTCCTAAAGTCCTTTATTTTAGATTCTAACTGGGCCTTAAGAGATTTTTGTCCTTTTCTGAGTTGGTAACCTTCATACCTAAGATCCACTACTTCCTTTTTTAACTAATTAATACTATAGTCTTCCTGAAGTCTCCTAAAGTCCTTTATTGTGGTTAAAGCCGCCGTGAACTCTGAGGCATCAACAACTGACAAAAGACCTAGCATATCTCTATATATACTGGACCTAGGCCGGCCTTGGATTTACGGCCGTAAACAGGCTTACGGCCGTAAACTCACTGTCTGGCCATAAACTATACATAGACTACCACAAGCTATAAATTGACCAAAAGAACCTATTACATAGAAAGCCTAGACCAAACCACTAATTAGACCCTTCGGAGTATTTTATTGTTTTTGATGTAACTTGTTCAACTATTTGTAGGTGATCATGTTGATCGATATAGAACCCAATTCTCCAAGACTTTCCCAGTATTACACTTTATTGAATACAAGTCTTCGTTATCTTCATCTGTTTCTTATGCTGTTCATCCCTTACTAACTCGAGTTTGAATTCAAACCTTGTTATAATTCAACTATATATTTATGCTTGCTTATATTTATTGATTAATCTTCATATTATATCTTTCTTGATTATTCTATACATTTATTTATTGTTGAGTTTATCAAATGATCCATTGAGATTAACCTATATTTCCACAAATCAATCCTCAAGTTCTTCTCTTAACAATTGGTAGTACAACCACATTGTTTGCTTTTTATCTTTCTTCCAAAATACAACTCGTTTTCAAAAGATAAACTTTGATTTAAAAGGCTTCCTATATCACTTAGCTCATCTTTTTCAAAATATAACTAGATATGGCACAAGATTACTCTTTAAATATATCTAACAGTATTGGAGGTTCTAATCGAGCTCCAATACTAGTTGTAAGTGAATATCATCACTGGTCTCAATGAATGGAAAGATATTTAAGATGACTTGGTAAAGAAGTTTGGAGATATGTGGAAAAAGGACCACATTTACCAGTCTTACTCCTATTGTCTTCGATGATGTTTAAGTTACACTTGGAGGTCAAGTTTCCATGAGAATACCTATAAACGACGACATTAAGAAGATGGAGAAAGATGAAATTGCTTTCTATGAAACCTCTTGTGGAGTTCCTCTTGATAGTTTTAATCAACTTATCAACTTTCAATCAGCAAAAGAAATTTGGGATGTTCTTAAAAATCTTTATGAAGGTATAGGGCAAGCTGAAGAAAAAAAAGTTGACCACTACACTGAATGAGTTTAAAAACTTTAAAGCTCTTCCTGGTGAAAGTATTAATGACTCATTCAAAAGATTCAACCTCATCGACACCAAACTCTCAAATGCAGACATCACTTGATGTGATCATGAAACAAACCTGCAGTTCCTGAATGGCTTGGGAAAACAGTCAACAATGGCAAAGTTGATAGTTGAAGGTGAAAACAAAATCAAAACTATCGTTGTACAAGCTCTATGTTAAACTAAAAGCTCAAGAGTCTACAATTATGAAAGATTGCATGGATCTAGGTGGACCACTCGCATTAGTCGCATACTCAACGCCACCTACCAACTGATCTCCTCAGTATCATCATCCCGAAGAATCATCACATCAAACCTCATATGACGACACAATGCAGTCATATGAATCAGAGATAAAACCTGATGATGAAGAAGGTTTTTAGCACACATTAGCCCTTGTTAGCCAGTTTGACAAACTCCCTCTACTCAAATACTATAAAAACCAACATTTTACAAGACCTCAGTTTAACCGTAACTACCTTCCTCAAATAGGTCCCATCAACACTATCCTCAGTCTTTAAGATATCCCAAAAGCCCACCATATCAACCTCAATTTCAAAACACACAATTGATGATCAAAAACTCCACTAAAGCATCCAAAGAAGAAAAATCTTCAGCTACCGCAGTTGACACCGAAGTGAAAAAAGAAGGGGTTCTCATATGCCAAAAGTGTCACAAGAAAATCACTTAACAAGGGACTACAAAGCAAATGTCATGAAATACAAAGCCCTCCATATTAAAATGGCTCAAGAAGCTGAAAACAACGAAAATATTAAGAAAGCTTTTGTAGCACACGTAAGAAGAGACCACTAAGTATGGTCTTCGATAGATGAAGATGAAGACAATGACAATAAAAGAAAACGAGGTAAGTTGTGTCTAGTTGCAAAGAAAAGGGAGAACACTAAAGAGTTGAAGAAAAACTATTGCTTCATGGCAAAGGAAGGAAACATCAGCATCATTAAGCATCTAAAATTTATGATTCAGTCAGACAATTGTAACATGCATGACTGTGAACCACATCATAACAACTTACTCAAACATGTGTTGACATCCTTTCAGATTATAACAAAGCCTTAGATAAGAAGAACATAACAACCCAAGAGCATTATTAATTGAGAGGAAGACTAGAAGAAGGGAAGCTTAAGGTCACCATGTTAGAAGCAAACCTGAAACTAGTAAAAGATGTTAGGTTGCTTAATGAAATTCAGTTAGATGTTGCTTTAATCAATGAGATTTATCCCGAGTTAAAATTGTATGCTTAAAAAAATTAATAGAAGAGATCTTTAATGAAATTGAAGAAACCGAAAACTTCATCAATAATGGGTTTGTACACAACAATGATAATCGTGATGGTCCAATGGTTACAATATCGAAGACAAATCTCCACCTCAGTTTGATGTCGAACACCCCTACGTCCCACCTGACATGAATTTTCACTTCCAAATCAATGAAAAGACTTATACCAAAGACATTCATTCTCATTTTGGAAAACTTCATCTCCTGAGTAACAACTGTGCATTAAAAAGATTATCCCAGAACCATTAGGATTCCCTGATAATATTCAATCCATACCAATCATTTGAACGATATATCTTGATTTAGGATTTGACATGGACAAAGAAATCATTGTGGAAGTGCCAAAAATGTCCCCAAGGTCAAATATCCCAGAAAAACTAAGTTGTAACAACGCAAATTTTCAAACAAAATTTTCATTTTAAAAATATAATTATTTCCATTCAAAACAAGGCATAAATAGTTTAAGTATTCTGTCAAATACAAATATTCAAAATCCCAAGATCATAAAAGCATTCTTCAGTGTGTATCGATCACGCCGGCGCCTTCCCACGGTCCTCGCTAGTACCTGAAACACATACATAACAACTGTAAGCATAAATGCTTAGTGAGTTCCCCAATATACAACTTACGCACATACGCCTTTCCAGGCCCTGACCTTCCGGTCATCAATACCATGCCTTCCGGCCCATAACATATTCGCCTTCCGGCCCATAACATATTGCCTTCCGGCCCACATAACATACATAGCACATATAACAAATATCTTACCACATATAGCATACATATCACATATCATATCTGACCTTCCGGTCACACAGTCAAACCCCTTCCGGGTACAGTATAGTGAGAAGACTCACCTCGTGAATGCCGAAAGCTAGCAAATCCTAAAATCACTCGTGCACAATCCGACGAGCTACAACCTCCCTATAACATCACATATCTCATTAACACATATATCTTCTAAGTGTGACTATCCCTAAGAAGTCAGACTTAGGTCAACTCTGGTCAACGGTCGACAGTCAACTCGACCGGACTCGGCGAGTACCATGGCGACTCGGCGAGTCTAGACGTCCTCCCCAACTTCCCCTGATGTTCCCTTTCTACTCGTCGAGTATCCCTCTTGGCTCGACGAGATCCTCGTGGAAGAATCGCGGGGCCACCCCGACTCCACTCGCCGAGTCTGAAGAACAGCTCGACGAGTTCCAGACAATCTCCAAGCTACTCGCCGAGTCTGTTCATCCGACTCGGCGAGTCCATGCCATGCAGTCGATCAAACTGCTTCCTGAGATAAGTTTTGTCCCGAAATACACAAGCATGGGACCTTCTGGACCTCTAAAGGTCCTAAGACAGGGTTATAGTCGTTTGGGTAACAATATACTAATCCATCTAATCACCAATTGGGTTCCATAAACCCTAAATTCATGCACACATCAACAGCACAGAAAGAATCCGAAATATTACCTGAATATCGCACTCTCTGTGTCCCCAAACCGCAGAACTCGAATCCCTTGCTGTTCCTTTAGCCAAAACTCTTCTCCTCCTTGCATAACAACTCTTCTATAATCAACAATGGCCTATAATCCTTGCTCCAGATGCACACAATCGATTTAGGGTTCTTCTCAGAAGGCTAAAATGAACAATGACGGCCAATGAGTCCTTTTTATACGTCCCAAACCTGAACGGTTAGGGTTTCCGCTAAACAGCGTCGACTCGCCGAGTCCATATCTGGACTCGTCGAGTCCAGTCGCGATCCCACGACCAAGTCTGCAATCCTACTCGGCGAGTCTAGGCTCCAACTCGCCGAGTCCCCTATTAAATCACCCAAAAACATAATTTAATAATACCTGAGATTCCGGGCTGTTACAACTCTCCCCCACTAGGATCAGACTTCGCCCTCGAAGTCTCACTCTGAAAATAGTTCCGGATGCTGCTCCCGCATCTCACGTTCCGTTTCCCAAGTCATTTCCGATCCCTTACGGTGTTGCCACTGAACCAACACCAAAGGTACCTCCTTGTTCCTCAGAACCTTGATCTTCCGATCCCTGATGGCCACTGGTCTCTCGGCATAATTCAGGCTCGCATCCACCTGAATGTCCTCTAATGGAACCACTGCCGACTCATCGACTATGCATTTCCTCAATTGCGACACATGAAACGTGTCGTGGATCTGTCCCAACTCCGCTGGCAACTCCAACCGATAGGCTACCCGACCTATCCTTGCAATCACACGAAATGGCCCAATATACCGGGGCCCCAACTTGCCCCTCTTCCTGAATCGAATCACTCCTTTCCAAGGAGAGACCTTCAGGAGAACGAAGTCGCCGACTTGAAACTCAAGCTCGGATCGGCGCCTGTCTGCATAACTGTTGAAAAATGTTCTTATGTAACCTTGTATGTGACCATAACTGAAATAAGATGAACTGTTTTTATACAATCTAACAAATATTATCAGTTATTTCAGGTTGCATGAATGCGTGATAAAACGGAAAATACGAAAGCACGCGCATAGACGAGAAAATTAGCTGTGTGACTAAAAAGTTTCACCAATATATATATATATATATATATATATATATATATATATATATATATATATATATATATATATATATATACACGTATGTATATATATGTATTATATATATGTATGTGTTATATATATATGTATTATATATATAGATATGTATATGTGTTGAATAAGTCAAACAAAGGAGGAAGTCAAGAAAAGTCAAGGATGAAGAAGCCTAAAACCTTCCCACGTTCTTTGCTCCTAGCTCTACATCAACTTGCATCTTTCAACTTACACTCAAGTGTACTACTACTAGATATTTGTTTCTCATATATATACATGTGTATGTAGTGTATGTTTAGAGTTAGTGAGAATATAAGAGACTAAGAGAGATTCATATGTTATAGTGAATTTTCCTTTGTAAAACCACACCCTCTCAATCTTCATCCCTGGAGATAACCAAGAACATCAAGATCAACAACAACCAAAAATGAAGAACATCATCAACTATCTTCATCTTCTTCATTCAAACTCAAGGTGTTCATCTTCAACCCATCAAACATCATCATCTTCATAAACTTTCACCACCTTATATCAACCTCATTCCAACCTCCAAACAACCTCAAAATACTCTCCTAACACCCTCCAAATACCATCCTTAAACCTCCTCCAAAAAAACCCCTTTCAAATAACCACAACCATCACCACTTGCTGTTTTTCGACAGCAGAATCTTCAAGTCAGAAACGAAGACAACTGGGCTCGGTACAAGCACAAAAAGACTAGGGAGATTTTCACCATCAATTCTTCAGGACCTTACCTACATCTAGAAATTTTCGTGGACGATTTTGACCACGGGAAACCCCAAAGAGACGCGAGAGAGAATTGGCTATCCAGAGAGATTTCTGTTTTTGAGTTCAGAATCTTCATGTTAGAAAACAAAAAAGCGAGAACAACACAGCCAAAATACTACTAGGGAGATTTTCACCATCAATTCTTCAGGACATTACCTACATCTAGAAATTTTCGTGGACGATTTTGACCACGGGAAACCCCAAAGAGACGCGAGAGAGAATTGGCTATCCAGAGAGATTTACTCCGAAAATCTACATCCATCACCACCCAAAGCTCCTTCAACTTCACCATCTTTGCTGCCTTACACCACCAAAATTACAACCTTATTCCACCTCCTAACACCCTCCAAATACCCACTCCAACCTCATCAAATCTCCTCAAAACACCCGATACCCGTATACAAATACATGACTCGTGTACTTTGCACTGTTTTGTAAACAATCCATTTTACATGAAAATGAACCTTTTACTACTTATCAAATACCGGATTGATCTTTGAACAAATATCGACCAGTCGTTCCAAGAGTCCCAATATCGACCGGTCCTTCCAAGAGAACAAATATCGACCAGTCGTTCCACGAGTCCAGTTCAGTCAATTTATTGACGAACCTACTTGATATATATTTATATACTTATATATATATATATATATATATATATATATATATATATATATATATATATATATATATATATATATATATATATATATATATATATATATATATATATATATTTATTATAGCTTTATGTCATTTAAATACAGTCATTTATATTATTTATAGCTTTACGTCATTTAAATATAGTCATTTATATTATTATAGCTTTCAGTCATTTATAGCTTTCATATTTATACTTATTCCGCAATTATTATTCTTTATATATATTTACATCTTATATCTTAAACTTATATATCTATCACACAGTGACCGGTAACCGAGCCTTTTGTCGCAGTGATCAGATTTTTATATTTCCAACAATCGGTATCTGAGCTGATATATAAAAGGAATAATATCCAACAATTGGTATCAGAGCTTGTGTGATTTACCTTGAAATTTTTGTCGAAAAACTTTTGGTTATAGCGTTTATAAACCTTCCATAAGCTTTTCTTTAAAAATTTCATTTTAATATCACTTGTTCAAAATCCTTTCAAAAAATGTCTTTGGCAAATTACTCCAACATGAACTCTGTCTCCATTGCAAATAGCTTAGGATCTGGTTCACGGGCACCCATACTTATTCCTGAAGAGTATAATTCGTGGGTTGGCCGTATGAATCTTCATCTTAATGCTATAAATGAAGATGTCTGGAAGTGTGTAGAAGGAACATATGTTACTCCAGAAAATATGGCTACTCTTGCTACAAATCAAGCCACTCAAGTTGAAATTACAAAAAAGTTGGAACTCCAAGCCAAAAAGGAACTTGTTTCTGGAATACCTCACAGTATTCTAAGTCAAATGGATGACATTATACTGTTAACCGCAAATCAAATTTGGGAGAATTTGAAAAATCGTTTTTGTGGAAATAAAAGAATCATCGGAAACAAAAGAACATCTGTTTTGAATGAATTTGATAATTTCAAAATGCTTTCATCAGAAACCATCCATGATGCTCATGATAGGTTCAATTTGATTATGGTTAAAATGAACAATTTGGGTATCAAAAAGACACAACACGAGATAAATCTCAAGTTTTTAAACAATCTGTTCGAAAGCTGGAAAATGGTTAAACTCATTATTCAGGGAAATCCAGCTATTCATACCGAATCTTTGTACAATTTGTATGGAGAACTTCAATCGTATGAATCCTCGATTGACCCACCAACCATTGCAGCTTTTGGAGGACCACTTGCACTTGTGTCCACAACTTCTCAAAACCAAACACCTTTCAATGATCAAAACTTTAATCATTTTAATCAGACTACATCTTTTCAAAACCAAGCCTTCCAGTCTGATTCAAATGATGAAGCAGATTATCAACAACTGTGTGCGTTGGTTGCAAACACAAATCTCCAGAGATTTATCCCAAATCATGGTCAATCAAATTTTAGACCAAATTTTCAACCAAGACCATCTTTTGGACAAAATAACTCAAGTTTTCAACCAAGACCATCTTTTGGTCAAAACAACTCAGGTTTTCAACCTAGACCTTACTTTGGACAAAATTCTCAAAGACCTTCTTTCCAAAATAACTCAAACCAAGGTTTTCAAAACCAGGGATTTCAAAACGATCCCAACTCAGGTCATAATCACAATCCAAACAATAGTTTTCAAAATCAAAATAGAGGTTTCCAAAATCAAGGTTACAACAATCAAAACAATGGTTTTCAAAACAACCAAAATTTTAGATTCCAACAAAACCATTCTCAACCTTCCCAACAAGCCCAAACTCAAACACCTGAAAGACTTCCGATTAAAAGTCAAAAGGATGATAGTGATGAAGAAGTGATCATTTGTCACAACTGCAAAGGAACAAATCACTATGCCAGAGAATGTCGAGCCAAAAACAAAACCAAAATCAAAGACTCAGCATACTATGCTCAAAGAGCCGATGAATTGAAGAAACTGGAAAACCAAGAAAAGCAAAGAGCATTGATGGCAATCCATGAACCAAGTGTGGAATACTGGCCAACTTCTGATGACGAAGCTGAACACGAACCAACACAATCAAACATCTGCTTCGTAGCTGGTGTTGAAATACCTTCAAGAGCTCCAAACGTCATAGAACAGGTATGGTCTATGATCTCTGAACTTGGTTTTTCCAAAACAATTTTTGAGTCCCACATAACCAAAATTGAGACTAGTCTGGAAGTTGATCTCAAAACATATCATGACACAATGGTCAATTATGATATTTGCAAATCTGAGTTACAAACCTTGCAACTCAAATTTGGAGAATTAACAAGAACGAAAAGCAAATTGGAAAGAGACGTTGAAAGAAAATCAGAAGATTATAATCACGTCTTGGAACAATTAAATCAGTCCCTAATTCAGAAAAGGGATTTGGAACTAAAAAATCAGTCAGTCATTTCTTCTGAAATAAAAGATGTTTTAGAAATGGAAATCCTTCAGTTGAAACAAGACTTTCAAGAATCAACTGACAAATACAATGTTTTAAATGAAAAGCTGACTGATTCTTTAAAACAAATCAATTCTCTTGAAACCGAGAATAAAAGACTGATATGGAATATGGATTCTATCAAAGTTGCCAGAAAACTAAGTGATGATATTTTCACCAAGGCAAACACCTTGGGAACTGGCAAAATTGATACGAATTATAGACCAGGAATTGGAAGAGAATCCTTTGAAATTGAACAAGCAAAACAGAAAAACATGACGAATTGTGAAAACTCTGAATCTACTCTACATAATCTTTTCACATCTGTTAATGAGGAAGATTCAGATGACGAAACAGTTATCAACTGTAGTCCAGATGATACTGCTTTCAGTGTTTCCAAAAAGTCTTTCAAAAGAGTTGTAAATTCTGAAACAGACTCTGCAAGTTCTTTAACTCACCAAATCAAAAATACTGATGGAACCACTAAACTCAAAAACTTTTTGAATGGAGAAAATTCCTCTTATAAGGATGGTAGTACTTCTATACCAACTGCTTTTCCTACAATGACTTCATCAATTGTTGGAAAAACTAGTCTGGGACAAAAATACTCCAAGAAACAACAAACAAGCAAAAAATCCATTCAAGTCACCAAAACCCCACTAATCAAACCAAACCTTTTTGAAAAACAACCAAAGAAACCAAACGTCATACCTCATAAACAGGTTTCCAAACAAAAACCAAAATCTTTTCAAAAACCTTTTGAAAACCGCTTTCAAGATATTACTTTTAATCATTCAAGGAACTTTCAAAAACCATCACATCCGAAAGTTTCAAACCATCATCCTCAAAAAGCTTTTCAAAACCGCCCATCACATCCCAGATATGAAGAAAACTTTTCAAACAAACCTTCACATCTAGGATATCTTTCACCAAATCACAGATCTTATCAACCCACAGGTTTTCAAAAACAAATCGCATTTTGGGTAAAATTGATAGATCAAATCAAACCTCAACCATTCCATCGTTATAAACCAAACCATTACAATAATGTGAAGTCAAATGATAAAAGAAATTCATTAAGAAAAGCACCCAAAATAACAACTGACAAACCAGGACCCATTCAGATTTGGGTACCTAAAGTTTCTGTCTGATTGTAGGTACTTAATGCTGAAGAACCCAATGATGATACATGGTATATTGATAGTGGCTGCTCCAAGCATATGACAGGAAACCGGAACTACTTACGTGACTTCAAACCTATACAAACCAATCAAGATGTTACCTTCGGCAACAACATGAAAGCAAAAATCAAAGGTTATGGAAACATAACAAATGGTAATTTTACCATAAAGAAAGTTGCCTTCGTCGATGACCTGAAACACAACCTCATCAGTGTTTCTCAACTGTGTGATAACAATCTTGAAGTTCTTTTCACCAAACAACGAAGCTTGATCATGGACGCCAAAACCAAAGATGTTATAGTTGATTCTGACCGTGCCGGAAATATGTATCCACTTGACATGGATCTTATCTATGGTAAACCCGATATATGTCTGCTATCTAAAGCCCCAGCAGATATTAGTTGGTTATGGCACCGCCGCCTTTCCCATCTAAACTTTGGGTACATCAACAAATTAATCGGCGATGATCTTGTTCGAGGGCTACCACTTCTGAAGCTTGATAACGAAACTCTTTGTGCCGCATGTGAAAAAGGAAAACTTTCCAAATCCACTCACAAAAGCATCTCAGAATCTAGTGTGTCCGAACCACTAGAGTTGTTGCACATAGACCTTTGTGGCCCTGCCAAAACCCAAACCATTCAAGGGAAGAAGTACATTCTTGTTGTCGTTGATGGTTTCTCGCGCTTTACTTGGGTCTTTTTCTTAAGACTAAAATCAGAAGCACCTGAAGAGATGATCAACTTCATCAAACAAATCGAGCTGAAGTTGAAACGACCTGTTCGAAGAATCCGAAGTGATAATGGTTTAGAGTTCAAAAACAATACTCTAGATTCATTTCTCAAAAACAAAGGAATTGAACACAACTTCTCAGCCCCATACACTCCACAACAGAACGGTGTTGTCGAAAGAAGGAACCGAACTCTATGTGAAGCTGCAAGATCAATGCTTATCTTCGCTGATCTGCCACAATACTTCTGGGCAGAAGCAATAGCCACAGCTTGCTATACTCAAAATCGTTCCTTAATCCATAAACATCTTCATAAAACACCATATGAAGTCATTAACAACCGAAAACCAAACATCAAATTTTTCCATATTTTCGGTTGTCGATGCTTCGTAAAGAATAATAAAGATCACCTTTCAAAATTTGAATCAAGGTCGGACGAAGGAATTTTCCTTGGTTACTCTTTTTCTTCAGCTGCTTATCGAGTACTGAATAAACGTACTAGAGTAATTGAAGAAAGTACCGATGTTCATTTCGATGAATTTTATGTTAGGAAATTGGATCGTGAACATTTTGGTTCAAAAATGATTGAAAATATTTTTCAAAATCCAATTCAACAAACACCTTCTCCTGACATAGACATTGAAATCGATCTTGATTTGCTTTTTGAACAACCAAAAACCGCTTACAATTCTGAACTTCTAACTACTTTAATTGACCCTACAGGAACACCCAGTGAAGTAATTCCACAAACAAACCAAAATGATGCAAATCAATTCGAGGGGGAACCACCAACACATACTTCCTCTTTGGAACAAACACCAAATCCTCCTTTAAACACCCGAACCCCAAATAGCCAAAACAATCCCGATGCATCATTTATGGGGGAACCTTCAAACCTATTCCAAGATGAAACGCCCGGAGAAGAACAATGGGATACTGAAACTCCAATTATTATAGCGGAAGAGAATCGCTTAATAAAGTGGACCAGAAATCATCCAACAGACCAAATCATCGGAGATCCCAACATAGGCATTCAGACTAGAGGCGCATCCACAAATGAATGTTTATTTGGAGCCTTCTTATCCACGACCGAACCCAAAACCATACATTCTGCTATAAAAGATCCAGATTGGGTAAAAGCTATGCAAGAAGAGCTAGCAGAATTTGAAAGAAACGACGTATGGAATCTTGTTCCTACTCCACCCGATGTTACTGTTATAGGTTCAAGATGGGTATACAGAAACAAGACTGACGATCAAGGAATCATTTGTCGAAACAAGGCACGTCTTGTAGTCAAAGGATATTCACAACAAGAGGGAATCGACTACGATGAAACATATGCTCCAGTTGCCCGAATTGAAGCAATTCGCATCTTTCTTGCATATGCTGCACATAAGAATTTCAAAGTATTCCAAATGGATGTTAAATGTGCATTCCTACATGGAGAGATAGATCGCGAAGTATACATCCAACAACCACCAGGTTTCGAAGATCCCAAATTTCCAGATCACAGCTTTAAATTGCAGAAAGCTGTCTACGGCTTGAAACAAGCACCTCGAGCTTGGTATGCCACGTTGTCAACCTTTCTCGAAGAATCAGGTTTTAAAAGAGGTTCAATTGATCAAACACTCTTTCGTAAAATCTTTAATAAACATCTGTTAATCGTACAAATATATGTTGATGACATTATTTTCGGTTCTACTGATGAATCTTTAAGTGTTATGTTTGCAGATCTAATGAAGAGCAAATTTGAAATGAGCATGATTGGGGAGATGACTACTTTTCTCGGACTTCAAATCAAACAGTCAACTGATGGCATTTTCATCAACCAAGAGAATTATGTCAAAAACCTACTCACTCGTTTTTCAATGGAAAAATCCAATACCGCAAAAACCCCAATGGCTTTTGGATACAAAATTGATGCAGACTTAAATGGCAAACCCGTTGACCAGAAAAGATATCGTGGAATGATCGGATCACTCTTGTACCTCATTGCCAGCAGACCTGACATCATGTTTTCTACATGTGTTTGTGCTAGATACCAAGCAAATCCTATGGAATCCCATGTAGTTGCTGTGAAACGCATCTTCAAATACCTTAAAGGCACTCCCAAACTTGGCCTTTGGTATCCAGCTAAATCCGATTTTCAGCTGAACGCTTTCACCGACTCAGACTACGGAGGATGCAAGCTAGATAGGAAGAGTACATCTGGTAGCTGTCAATTCCTAGGAGGTAGACTAGTGAGTTGGACTTCAAAGAAACAGACGTGTGTATCCACATCAACAGCAGAAGCTGAATATGTCGCTGCCGCCAGCTGTTGTTCACAAGTCATATGGATGCAAACTCAACTGCGTGACTATGGCTTCAAAATCTCACAAATTCCCATATTTTGTGACTCAACTAGTGCAATTGCCATTTCTCACAATCCCGTTCACCATTCCATGACAAAGCACATCGACATTCGATATCACTTTATCAAAGACAACATTCAAAAGGGTCATATCGAACTACACTTCATCAACTCCGAAGATCAAATTGCCGATGTCTTCACTAAGGCTCTCGATGAAACAAAGTTTCAATACTTCCTAGGCCGTCTAGGAATGTTAAATCCAGATAACATCCATCCTTAAACTTTTAACTTTTGTTTGTACAAAAGTGTGTTTACTTTCATTCAAAAAGAAAATTCAAAAACATTTGAAAATTGCTTTCTTTTTCAAAAATACCAAAAAAAAATTCAGATAACCAATATTTCCAAAAACATTCAGAAAAACAAATCTTCAAAAATAGAATAAAATACTTGCCATAATAAGCTTTTATAGAACCTTGTGATTAATCGTCTTTTGACTTAATTTTCAGATGCTTATGCTCGATGAAGATTTTAAGTCATATTGATTCTCAATTGGAGTGAAGGTTCAAATCTCCTACTTTTCATAATGTATATAACTTTATTTCCTTCGATTTTATTTCATTATTGATGATTTTAAACAATCAAGGGACATAAGGTTAGGAGGTTCAGATGAAAACAAAAACCCATGTGAGAATTCGTGCCTCGTCAATCTATATCACTGTGGAATTCATTTCTTGTGAGATTAGGTGTGTCACTATTGCTTATAAGGTATATCCGATTATACCTTACCACAGTCTCATTTTTGCTTAGATATCAAAATGACCAGGGACGATACATTCATTTCATACATACTAGACAAACTGTCTTTTATGCCACTAATCCCTACCTAGATATAAGCCAACCAAAAATGATGTCTTGAGATCCCGTGATCCATCAACAAGAAAAGACGAAACAAGATAAAAAGGAATCAACAAGAAAGCCAAATCATTCACCGAAGAAATACCAAACAAAACAAAAAAAAACTCTACATTTGGTATTTTCAAACAAAGTTCAATCAAATGGTTATTTCAAAGCAAACATCAAAAGATCTCGTGATCTGTTTTTAACCATTTTTCACAAAAAGGGATATCTTAATCCCGCAAGATAGATACTCTCAAAAATCCCAATTTTCTCAAATGTAGCAAATTCTCGATGCTAAAAC
Organism: Lactuca sativa; assembly: GCF_002870075.4. Lineage (NCBI taxonomy): Eukaryota > Viridiplantae > Streptophyta > Magnoliopsida > Asterales > Asteraceae > Lactuca > Lactuca sativa. The sequence continues at coordinate 89,526,956 of NC_056627.2, read as the reverse complement.
AAAATATCCTTTTACAACAAAAAGGATATTGATCAACAAAAAGGATACCATCAAAGAAAAAGCTGCAACAACAAAGGATTTCCCGGGATACTGTAGCCTTCATCAATGAAAGTTCTTAGTTGCAAACTGCACTATGAAAATTGCTAAACCCCTCTACATGTATTTCCCGACGGAGAGAGAGAGAAAGTTAATGGCATGAATGAAGAAACCCGCTGAGTAATGCCGAAACCAGTCTTATGTGATTGATTATCTAATAATGAGACTAAGTGACCTTTCAAGAAAAGCATAGTTGAACACCTCCAATATGAGTGTGAGTCGTCAGAGAGAGATATCACTCATTTTTAGTGATCATTAACTTGTTCTGCTGCCAGAACAACTAAACACCCAAGTGAAGTGTGAGCTATACCTATGAGCGTTCATCTGAATCGACCTGTTAAACCACTTGTCGTCATTAATAATGCTATAAAATCTTAAGAAATTTCTTTAGATACATATATGGCTACCCTTTGATAACCGAACCTGAGACTTTGATTCGGAAACAAATTTCTGAAAATCTTTTACATAAGATATGTTAAACCAAGTCACAAACTTTCAAATCAATTGCTATGGTTTTATATATATCTTATCTATTGACAAATCTTTTATCTCGAATCTTCAAAAGTTAAACTGTCAATATGATTATATCATACCTGTCCTTATTTCAGCAATGATCACATAGGGGGAAATTGTTGAAAAATGTTCTTATGTAACCTTGTATGTGACCATAACTGAAATAAGATGAACTGTTTTTATACAATCTAACAAATATTATCAGTTATTTCAGGTTGCATGAATGCGTGATAAAACGGAAAATACGAAAGCACGCGCATAGACGAGAAAATTAGCTGTGTGACTAAAAAGTTTCACCAATATATATATATATATATATATATATATATATATATATATATATATATATATATATATATATATACACGTATGTATATATATGTATTATATATATGTATGTGTTATATATATATGTATTATATATATAGATATGTATATGTGTTGAATAAGTCAAACAAAGGAGGAAGTCAAGAAAAGTCAAGGATGAAGAAGCCTAAAACCTTCCCACGTTCTTTGCTCCTAGCTCTACATCAACTTGCATCTTTCAACTTACACTCAAGTGTACTACTACTAGATATTTGTTTCTCATATATATACATGTGTATGTAGTGTATGTTTAGAGTTAGTGAGAATATAAGAGACTAAGAGAGATTCATATGTTATAGTGAATTTTCCTTTGTAAAACCACACCCTCTCAATCTTCATCCCTGGAGATAACCAAGAACATCAAGATCAACAACAACCAAAAATGAAGAACATCATCAACTATCTTCATCTTCTTCATTCAAACTCAAGGTGTTCATCTTCAACCCATCAAACATCATCATCTTCATAAACTTTCACCACCTTATATCAACCTCATTCCAACCTCCAAACAACCTCAAAATACTCTCCTAACACCCTCCAAATACCATCCTTAAACCTCCTCCAAAAAAACCCCTTTCAAATAACCACAACCATCACCACTTGCTGTTTTTCGACAGCAGAATCTTCAAGTCAGAAACGAAGACAACTGGGCTCGGTACAAGCACAAAAAGACTAGGGAGATTTTCACCATCAATTCTTCAGGACCTTACCTACATCTAGAAATTTTCGTGGACGATTTTGACCACGGGAAACCCCAAAGAGACGCGAGAGAGAATTGGCTATCCAGAGAGATTTCTGTTTTTGAGTTCAGAATCTTCATGTTAGAAAACAAAAAAGCGAGAACAACACAGCCAAAATACTACTAGGGAGATTTTCACCATCAATTCTTCAGGACATTACCTACATCTAGAAATTTTCGTGGACGATTTTGACCACGGGAAACCCCAAAGAGACGCGAGAGAGAATTGGCTATCCAGAGAGATTTACTCCGAAAATCTACATCCATCACCACCCAAAGCTCCTTCAACTTCACCATCTTTGCTGCCTTACACCACCAAAATTACAACCTTATTCCACCTCCTAACACCCTCCAAATACCCACTCCAACCTCATCAAATCTCCTCAAAACACCCGATACCCGTATACAAATACATGACTCGTGTACTTTGCACTGTTTTGTAAACAATCCATTTTACATGAAAATGAACCTTTTACTACTTATCAAATACCGGATTGATCTTTGAACAAATATCGACCAGTCGTTCCAAGAGTCCCAATATCGACCGGTCCTTCCAAGAGAACAAATATCGACCAGTCGTTCCACGAGTCCAGTTCAGTCAATTTATTGACGAACCTACTTGATATATATTTATATACTTATATATATATATATATATATATATATATATATATATATATATATATATATTATTATAGCTTTATGTCATTTAAATACAGTCATTTATATTATTTATAGCTTTACGTCATTTAAATATAGTCATTTATATTATTATAGCTTTCAGTCATTTATAGCTTTCATATTTATACTTATTCCGCAATTATTATTCTTTATATATATTTACATCTTATATCTTAAACTTATATATCTATCACACAGTGACCGGTAACCGAGCCTTTTGTCGCAGTGATCAAATTTTTATATTTCCAACAATCGGTATCTGAGCTGATATATAAAAGGAATAATATCCAACAATAACTCTTCTGTCGGTTCTGGGCGGTCAATAACCTCTGTCTAACCTGCTGAATCTGCTCTGTCGTCTGTAGCACGATCTCTATGCTACCCATCACTCTCTGTCCCACCTCTCCCCAGCAAATGGGGGTCCGACACCTCCTACCATACAACAGCTCAAAAGGTGGCATACCAATGCTCGAATGATGGCTGTTGTTGTTGGAAAACTCTGCTAAGGGTAAATACGCATCCCAGCTACCCCCGAAGTCTAATACACATGCTCGAAGCATGTCCTCCAGCGTCTGAATCGTCCGTTCGCTCTGACCGTCTGTCTGGGGATGGTATGCGGTACTAAAATGCAATTTAGTACCCAGCTCCTCATGAAATTTCTTCCAGAACCTGGAAGTGAAACGCACATCACGGTCTGAAACAATCGAAATCGGTACCCCATGCCGAGATACCACCTCTCTCACATATATCTCCGCCAACTTCTCCGCTGAAGAACTCTCACTGATGGCAAGGAAGTGTGCACTCTTCGTCAACCTATCCACAATCACCCAAATTGCATCAACTCCCCTGGCAGTCCTCGGCAATTTGGTGATGAAATCCATAGTGATCTGTTCCCACTTCCACTCGGGGATCTCCAATGGCTGTAACTTGCCATGCGGTCTCTGGTGCTCGACCTTAACCCTACGACAGGTCAAGCACCTCTCGACGAACCATGCGACGTCCCTCTTCATACAGGGCCACCAATACTCTTTCCTCAAGTCCAAGTACATCTTCGTAGCACCGGGATGGATCGAGAATTTCGATCTATGAGCCTATTCCATCAAACTAATACGTGTACCGCCCACGAACGGTACCCAAATCCGGCCCTGAAACGTCATAAGCCCTCGACCATCCTGAACGAACTCTGAAATTAACCCCACAACCCGCTCTTTCTTCTGCATTTCTGGTCGCACCGCTTCGGCCTGTGCCCCACGAATAGCATCCAATACAGGAGTCATCACAGTCAGTCTCAAGCATATATCTCGCAATGGAGTGCTCTCCGCCTTGCGGCTCAACGCGTCGGCTACCACATTAGCCTTACCTGGGTGGTACAGGATCTCACAATCATAATCCTTGACCATATCCAGCCACCTCCTTTGACGCATATTTAGGTTGGGCTGATCCATCAAATACTTCAAGCTCTTATGGTCCGTATAGATCGTACATCGAACCCCATACAGGTAGTGACGCCAAATCTTGAGAGCGAACACTACTGCTCCCAACTCTAAATCATGCGTGGGGTATCTCGCCTCATGAGGCTTCAGCTGCCTCGACGCATACGCTATCACATGACCCCTCTGCATCAACACTGCACCCAGTCCCGAAATCGATGCGTCACAATATACTACAAAATCTTCCATCCCTTCCGGGAGAGCTAATACCGGGGCTTTGTACAACCTTTGGCGAAGTGTCTCAAAGGAGGTCTGCTGCTCGGGCCCCCATGAGAATGCAACACCCTTCCGGGTCAATCTGGTGAGTGGCACTGCGATCTTGGAGAAATCCTTGATGAATCTCCGATAATACCCTGCCAACCCAAGGAAGCTCCGGATCTCAGAAGGTGACTTCGGCACCTCCCAACTCATCACCGCCTCAACCTTGGCCGGATCGACCAATATCCCTTTCTGATTGACAACATGTCTTAGAAATTGGACCTCCCGCAGCCAGAAGTCACATTTGGAGAACTTTGCATACAGCTTCTCCGACCTCAACACCTCGAGGACCTCCCTCAAATGCTCCTCATGCTACTCTCTAGATCTAGAATACACCAGAATGTCGTCGATAAATACAATCACTGACCGATCCAACATCGGTCTGCATACCCTATTCATGAGATCCATGAACACAGCCGGGGCATTGGTGAGCCCGAAAGGCATCACCACAAACTCATAATGCCCATATCGCGTCCTAAACGCTGTCTTCTGGACATCCCCATCCCGTACTCTCACCTGATGGTACCCTGACCTCAGATCAATCTTGGAAAACCAAGACGCTCCCTGCAACTGATCGAATAAATCATCGATCCTCGGTAACGGGTAACGGTTCTTGACCGTCAATTTGTTCAACTCCCGGTAATCAATACACATTCGGTGTGAACCATCCTTCTTCTTGACGAACAGAATAGGTGCTCCCCACGGTGAGCTGCTCGGCCGAATTAATCCCTTCCCCAGCAACTCTTGGAGCTGCGAGGACAACTCTTGCATCTCTGGAGGTGCAAGACGATAAGGCACCTTAGCAATAGGCGCTGCCCCCGGAACTAGGTCAATACCAAACTCTACTTGCCTCACAGGAGGTACTCCCGGCAACTCCTCGGGAAAAACATCTGAAAACTCGCGCACCATAGGAACCTCCTCAACTGATTTCGTTCTCTCGGAAACCTCCCACGTATCCATCACATACGCCACAAAACCCTTACAGCCCTGCTGTAGACACTACCTCGCCCTAGCGGCCGAACAAAAAGCTGACCCCGAACGGGTACCTTCGCCGTACACCGAAAGAACTCCCCCACTATGGTCTCGTATAGTCACCAACTGACGCTCACAGTCGATGACAGCGCCGAATCGGCTCAACCAGTCCATGCCCACGATGACACAGACGTCACCCATCGCAATAGGAATCAGGTCAATCGGAAACCCAACCCCGAAAATCTCTAGCACACATCCCCGAAGAACCTCCGTGGCATAAATCGATTTCTTGTCAGCTATAGAAACTCTCAAAGGTCGACTTAAGGACTCACGATTAACGCTGATATGCTGACTAAAGGCTAAAGATACAAAGGACCTACTCGCACCCGAGTCAAATAACACTAAGGCAGGCACAGAGTTCACAAGGAAAGTACCTACGCATATAATAACATAAGCATAACATCTCGACATTAAAATAAATACATGAGTTACAACATACCTGCCACAACATCGGGCGCAGCGCGGACCTCCTCCGCAGTCAACTGAAAGGCTCTCCCACGAGCCCTCGGGGCCTCGACCTTCACCGGTCGAGTCTCAGTAGTCCTGGCAGTAGGTGCAGATCCCTGACGAAGCTGAGGGCACTCGGCCTTCCGATGGCCGGTCTGGTTGCAATGAAAGCAAACCGTAAATCCCTTGGGACACTCCCTAGCAATGTGCCCCTCCTTGCCACACTTGTAGCAAGCACCGACTCGACACGCCCCATCGTGACCCTTGCCGCACTTTCCGCAAGTGCGACTCTTCGAACCTCCCGTCCTCGAATCGGCGGACTTGATCCGCTTGGCTGCCGGCTGAGACTGAACCGGCCGCCGGTCTGCCTGCTGAGACTCGGCCTCCTCCCTGGCCTGAGTCTCTAACTCGATCTCACGCTTCCTGGCATTCGCCTGAAGCTCAGTAAAAGTATGGTAAGTGGAGTTTGACACAAACTCCCGGATCTCCCTCCTCAGAACACCCAAGTACCGGCTCATCCGAGCCTGCTCTGTGGCCACCAGCTCGGGGCAAAACATCGCCCTCTCATGAAACTTCCGCGTGATCGCCGCCACCGAGTCAGTACCCTGCTTGAGGGTTAAGAACTCCTGAACCAATGTCACTGAACATGGTAGTGAACCCCTCCCATGTCACTGCCGTAGTTTCTGCCAAAGTGAAGTTCGCCGTCACGAACTTCCACCAGTCCTTCGCTCCCAGACGGAGCTGGTTCAAAGCGAACCGTACCCTCAGGTGCTCCGGGCATGAACAAGTGTAGAAGCACCCCTCTATATCTGCGATCCACCTCATCGCCGCAATCGGATCCTGCATCCCATCGAACTCTGGTGGCTTCGTGTTGCTGAACTCTCGGAACAGCAACGAGTCACCCCCTGTGGCCTTGCAGCGGCCACAGCTGCGGTAGCTGTAGCGGTTGCAGCCTCAGTCAATGCGGCGTACCGCTCATCGAACGTCTCCATCAAGGTGGTCTTAATAGACCCAAACATCTCCGGGATTTCAGCCTGGATCGCCGCCGCTACTTCCTCGTGAATCATCTGACGAATCTCCTCGTCACTCACACCGCTCGAACTCGCTCCGTGGCGTGGTCTAACCATGATGTCTCTGAAATACAACATAAACTATTAGAGACTCCAGCGAGTGTAATCGCACTCGATAACGCAACCCTACTCAGTCTCCGATATCCAGGGATTCTTGCTTGGGCCTCCCACTGACCCGGTGTCCTCGGTAGTACGGGCCCAATACTACCGACCACACCGCATCAGCGTTCATCCCAAGTCTTCCTCCCAAACTCCGGATAGTGAGTACTCTACTTCTGATATGCACTATTTACCCGCATACTAGCAAAGCATCTCATATAGGCAAACTTCCCTAGACTAAGGCAACACAAATCAGGCCACTCTAGTCCTATCATGAATACCTAGTCTTCTAGCATGCATAACAATTCATATCATATAATATTGTAAGGTATTTTGGGGATCTTTACCGTTCGGGCGCTGACTGATCGTACACACTGCTTCTTTCTTGCTTACCACAAAACCATTTACAAAAGTTTATGCCTTTATTTAAAAAGTTTCCTCAAATCCTCGGTTTGAGTTCAGTTACCCCCGAAGGTGCACCCGAATCCCTCAAACCAAGGCTCTGATACCAATTGTAACAACGCAAATTTTCAAACAAATTTTTCATTTTTAAAATATAATTATTTCCATTCAAAACAAGGCATAAATAGTTTAAGTATTTTGTCAAATACAAATATTCAAAATCCCAAGATCATAAAAGCATTCTTCAGTGTGTATCGATCACGCCGGCGCCTTCCCACGGTCCTCGCTAGTACCTGAAACACATACATAACAACTGTAAGCATAAATGCTTAGTGAGTTCCCCAATATACAACTTACGCACATACGCCTTTCCAGGCCCTGACCTTCCGGTCATCAATACCACGCCTTCCGGCCCATAACATATTCGCCTTCCGGCCCATAACATATTGCCTTCCGACCCACATAACATACATAGCACATATAACAAATATCTTACCACATATAGCATACATATCACATATCATATCTGACCTTCCGGTCACACAGTCAAACCCCTTCCGGGTACAGTATAGTGAGAAGACTCACCTCGTGAATGCCGAAAGCTAGCAAATCCTGAAATCACTCGTGCACAATCCGACGAGCTACAACCTCCCTATAACATCACATATCTCATTAACACATATATCTTCTAAGTGTGACTATCCCTAAGAAGTCAGACTTATGTCAACTCTGGTCAACGGTCGACAGTCAACTCGACCGGACTCGGCGAGTACCATGGCGACTCGGCGAGTCTAGACGTCCTCCCCAACTTCCCCTGATGTTCCCTTTCTACTCGTCGAGTATCCCTCTTGGCTCGACGAGATCCTCGTGGAAGAATCGCGGGGCCACCCCGACTCCACTCGCCGAGTCTGAAGAACAGCTCGACGAGTTCCAGACAATCTCCAAGCTACTCGCCGAGTCTGTTCATCGGACTCGGTGAGTCCATGCCATGCAGTCGATCAAACTGCTTCCTGAGATAAGTTTTGTCCCGAAATACACAAGCATGGGACCTTCTGGACCTCTAAAGGTCCTAAGACAGGGTTATAGTCGTTTGGGTAACAATATACTAATCCATCTAATCACTAATTGGGTTCCATAAACCCTAAATTCATGCACACATCAACAGCACAGAAAGAATCCGAAATATTACCTGAATATCGCACTCTCTGTGTCCCCAAACCGCAGAACTCGAATCCCTTGCTGTTCCTTTAGCCAAAACTCTTCTCCTCCTTGCACAACAACTCTTCTATAATCAACAATGGCCTATAATCCTTGCTCCAGATGCACACAATCGATTTAGGGTTCTTCTCAGAAGGCTAAAATGAACAATGACAGCCAATGAGTCCTTTTTATACGTCCCAAACCTGAACGGTTAGGGTTTCCGCTAAACAGCGTCGACTCGCCGAGTCCATATCTGGACTCGTCGAGTCCAGTCGCGATCCCGCGACCAAGTCTGCGATCCTACTCGGCGAGTCTAGGCTCCAACTCGCCGAGTCCCCTCTTAAATCACCCAAAAACATAATTTAATAATACCTGAGATTCCGGGCTGTTACATAAGTACTGCATCCTCTGCGGTAACCCACTCAACAAAAGTCTCACCGCAAACTTCTGTTAAATCCACCACCAAGGTTCAAGCTCTTCTTGAAGGAGTAAGAATAGATAAATTCGAGATAGGACAATGCTAGAAGTGTGAAGAACTCTATAGTTCTGATGACTCTTCTCATAGACCCATAACGAAGTCCAAACTCTTTAAAAGAAAAAGACCTAAATTGAACAAATCCGATATTTTGTAACCAAAATATGAAGCAAAGCGTGCCTTGAAAGCTGAAATCAAATTTTGCATAGAGAAGAGGCAAGCTGAGTTGAATCTTAGGGTTACTAAAAACAAAAGGTCTCCATTTTCAAAGAAAATATACTCAAATGACTATGCAGGTAGCAAATCATTTCAAAGTAAATCTGCACAAAAACATTTTGACAGATATAACTCTTCACAGAAGTTAAGAAGGGAACAAACAATCAAAAGTCCAAAGCAATTCAAAGTCCCTACAGGTCACCAAGTTCCAAAAGGAATCAAAATCCCAAAAAGACACAAATTCCAAATCTTGTTCAAAGCAACAACACTATGGTTGTCACTCCTCTGAACAAAAAGCATGACCAAAAACTCAAGTCGGTGTTGGTTGATAACAATTATGTTATCAATCAAAAGAAGAAAAAAACAGCAGAAATGAAGCTGAATCTTGCTAAACACATTGATTATGTTCTGAAGTCAAAACTCCAACAAACCATCTGGATAAATGAAAACAATTAACCTTTAGTTCGTATCCACCTGTCAAGAAGTTTGCCACTAAACCTAAAAAGAAGGATATTATCTCAAGAAAGATTTGGAATAAGAAAGAGAGAAAGAACAACACATCATCAAAAGTCAAAAAAAAAACCGTACACTGCATACCTTAAATCATATTATGTTATTGTGGGACCCAAACAAGTTTGGGTGCCCAAATTAACTAATTAATACTGTAGACAATGTGTAAGGAGGATCAGAAAACATAAAGGTTAATTGATAGCACCTGCTCCTTGCACATTACATAAAGGTTGGAATACCTTTGTGACTTTAAGGAAGTCACAAATGGAGGTCACATAACTTTTGGAAATGATGCAAATGGAACCATTCGAGTATACGATGTCCTAACATATGGAAGCTTCTCAATACAAAGAGTTGCCTATGTAGAAGATTTAAAACACAACCTCATTAGTGTTGTACAACTCTGCAAAGCTGGCCATTGTGTTAAATTTGATGATGATTACAACTACATAATGACGAAATATAGATCATGATGTCTAATAAATTAAAGACTACTGGAACAATGTTCCCACTAGACATATCTTTAGACATCGGTAAGCTACAACTGTGTTTTCTATCAAAATTCATCTTCGAGGTCAGCTGGTTATGGAAAAGGAAGCTTTCTCAACTTAACTTTAGGTACATAAACAATCTAGTTTCCAAAGATATTGTGCGAGGATTGCCTCTCCTCAAATTTGACAATGACATGTTATGCCCTGCCTGTGAATATGGAAAGCAGACAAAGGGAAGACATCCATTGCTACTTGATTAATCTATCAATGAACCTTTGGAGTTGCTTCATATCGATCTCTATGGTCCCTCAATGGTGGCAAGCATACATCAGAATAACTATATTCTGGTCATAGTCGATGATTTCACTCGTTTCACATGGGTGGTTTTCTTAAAACTTAAGAGACACTGCAGAGTTTGATCAACTTCATCCAGGAAATTAAGATATAGATCAAGCTTACCATTTAAAGAATTTGGAGTGACAATAGAATTGAGTTTACAAATTGGTTGCTTAATGACTTCATAGTGTTGAAAGGAATCAATCACAACTTCTCAACTCCTTACACACCGCAACAGAATGACATGGTAGAAAAAAGAAATAGAACTCTTGTAGAAGCTGCCAGGTCCATGCTTAACTTCGCAAATCTGCCTCTTTATTTTTGGGTAGTAGCAGTCTCAACAACATGCTTTGTACAAAACTAAAGCATCATCAACAAATGCCTCAACAAGACTCCAAATGAAGGTTTGAACAATGAAAAACCAAAATTTTATTTCTTTCACATTTTTGGTTGCATGTGTTTTGTAGTCAACAACAAGGATCATCTGATTAAATTTTCACCCAAATAAGAAGAAGGAATATTTTTGGGATATTTTACAAACAAGGTAGCATACAGATTTATGATCCGAAGAACAAGAATCATTGAAGAAAGCTTTGACGTGAAATTTGAGGATTTCAATGATCGAAAGACATTCCTGTCAATGAAACAAAGTTATCATGGAGAATGACATTCCAATAGAATCCGGACCACTCGACATCATAGAAGTCAACTATGAAACACTCTTCGATCCTCTAGAAACTGCAAGACTTTCCAAAATCTTAGTTTCTCCTTCTGTTTAATTACAACATTCTGAAGACTCTGGTCCTTCAATATCTGAAGACTCTATGCACATGACTTCCACCTTGCTGGTTGAGGGGGAAAGCAGTCTGTCAATTCCTGAAATAATCACAACCATCGAGGTTCTAGTCATAGAGGAAGTAATTCCAATTGTCAACAATAATCGTTCAAGGAGGTCTGAAGAGTCCGAAGACCTAGAAGATGATCTTGAAGAAATAATAACTGGTGAAGTTCCTGAAGTTCCCATTACTCATAATGCTTCAGTCCATGGGGAACCATCAACTTTGCGGGGGGGGGGGGGGGGGGCTTCACCTTCAACAGAGCAACCTTATCAAAATCAATCCGCAGGATGTTCTCAGACCGAAGATGGACAAGTTCAAGATGTTCAAAGATAAACTCCTCCTGAAATAGAAGATATTCCTTCAAATACGTATATTGAAAATCATTTATCACATCTACACATCTAGACAAGAGATATTCCACCTGGCCAAATAATAAGAAGTCCTTCTGCAGGTATACACACTCGCTCTTCTGATGATTTAACTAAACTTTTTCATTATTCAGCTTTTATGTCCTCTACGGAGCCCAAAACTATCAAAGATGCACTCTCGATCATGAACAGATCATTGCATTTCAAGAGGAGCTTACTAAATTTGAAAGAAACAAAGTGTGGAAACTACTCCCTAAACCAAAAGGACATAACGTAGTTGGAACTTGCTAGGTTTTTGCAGCAAATTGGATGAATCTAGTGTAGTTATCAGAAACAAAGCCCAAATTGTAGCAAAAGGTTACAGTCAATTGAAAGGAATTGACTATGATGAAACATATGCTCCAGTTGCAAGGATAGAGGCCATACGTATCTTCCTGGCGTATGCGACACACAAGAATGTTAAAGTACATCAAAAGGATGTAAAAAGTGCCTTCCTTAACGGAGAACTGAAAGAAGAGGTATACTTATAACAACCTCTAGGTTTTGAGAATATTTATCTTCCACATCACTGTTACAAATTCGAGAAAGTCATATATAGATTGAAGCAACCAACAAGAGCTTGGTATGAAACTCTCTCTACTTTTCTTATCGAGTTTGGATACAAGCGTGGGGTCATAGATCCTAACCTATTTTAATGTTCAAGTGAAAAATCTAATGCTTATACAAATCTATGTGGATGACATCATTTTCGGTTCAACTGATAAAGTTATGGTAGATGACTTTGCAAAGCTCACGATTAGTAAGTTTCAAATGAGCATGAATAGAGAGATTAACTTCTTTCTTGTTCTTCAAATAAATCAAGTCCCTCAAGGAGTCTTTATTCATCAAGAAAAGTATACTACAGAGTTATTAAAGAAATACTCAATGGATAACTGCTCCTCGGTAAAGTTTCATATGGACTTTGGTTACAAGATCACTACAAACTCAATTGGGGAGCCAGTTGATCAAAAACTATATAGATGAACGATTGGTTCTCTACTGTACTTGACCACAAGTAAATTGGATATCGTCTTTGAAATGGGTTTGTGTGCCAAATATCAAGTTGATCCTAAGTGTTGCATCTGAATGAAGTGAAATAGATTTTCAAGTACCTCAAAGGGACTAAAGCTTTAGGTCTTTCGTACCCATCAGGAAACGAATTCAGTCTGCAAGTATTTATAGAATCAGACCATGGAGGCTGTCAATTATACCTTAAGAGCACTTCCAGAGGATGTAATTTTCTTGATGGACGATTCGTGAGTTGGTCTTCAAGAAAACGAAACTGCAGAGGCAGACTACGTTGTTGCAACAAGCTACTGTTCTCAAGTCCTCTGGATGAAAACTCAACTCATGGATTATGGCTATAGAATGTTACAAATACCTATTTATTATGACTCAGAGAGTGCAATTGCAATTTCACGCAATGCAATTTAACACTAAATGACAAAGCACATTGAACTACATTATCATTTTCTCGAAGATCATATCTTGAAAGGTAACACAAAACTCATTTTCGTTCCATCCCATGAAGAAATTGTAGACGTTTTCACAAAAGCACTTGATTCAACTAAACTTAATGGATTCTTAGAAATGTTAGGAATGATGAATCCTAATCCTCAATTGTTTTTTGAAAGGAAAAATTTTGAAGACTTCAGGTCTTTGCATCTAACAAATAGATATGCTTCACTCATTTTATCATCTGATCTTTGAAGCATATATATTTTTCCATGGTGTTTCTTATTAAGTTTAACTATTCGGAACAAATTTAATAAATATCTCCGCAATATCCTTTGATTACCGAAGACTATTTATGATTTATGTACTCTTTGGGTCAGTTTATTATTTTTATGCCTACCTCGTGATCAAGTCTCTTTACAGTGCTCAAGATCCCACCGTCTCAATCATTTGTCGTACTGCAGTTCTTTTCCTTCAAGAACATGAAGTCTTGTTTTCTTTTTTGGCAATAAATAACTTTTTTCAAAGGTATGTTATTTAATGAATTAGAAAACCTTTTGAACGTTTTTATTCTTTTCATTAGATTCGTCTTTTCAATAAACGTGTTTACCAAACAGCTTGTGAGGTGATTGATCTAAATTCAACCGTCATCCGAAAAGTAATCTACTAAACCCATGATTTTTGATAGTTATTTCAACCATCGCGCCATGTTCGCCCACTTCATCATCATTTTCATTAAATGCGCCCCTTAACTGCATTTAATGTGAATTATTTCTGAAAAATTCTTTTTAATTAAAATAATCCAAATGGTAGTTTCTACGACTATTAAAATATTTTTCTCGTTTAGATTCCATTTTCAAATCTAGAGGTATAAAAACCCCCATGTAACATACACGTTTATTTATCGTGTCATGTAAAATTTAAAAGTGAATAATATTATGAAATATTATGTGATTTTGAGTGTTGAGTTCTAACAAATAGTTTTTACTTGAATTGAAGTAAAACTATGTTTAGAATCACTCGGAAAATATTGGAAGTCTTATAAGATTCCAATCTAATGTCAAATTTTGAAATTTAACGAAAATAAAAAAAATTTGAAATAAGTAAAATTTTATTATTGAAAGTTTTAAAGAATCTCGTTAGAAACATTTAGGCGAAAACCTCATCAAAATCCGAGTTATAACGAAGAAGTTATGACTATTTGAAGTTTCGCGACAGAACCTGCACGACGCCGTATGACGTAAAAAGTGAGTTTTCGATAAACTACCTTTTAGCTTTAGTAATATAAATGAAAGTCATAGTATTTGTTAAACCGAGAATTTTCATAAAAAGAACATCCAAATCTAACTTCGTATGAAGAAGTTATGATTTTTCTAAGTTTCAGAATAACAGTAGACAACTAGAAACTCGAAATAAAGATTGAGTGATTTTTAGCCGATGCAACGAAAACGGGAATCAAAGGTCTCATCAATAGTAGTACAACGGTAAAATGACAGACGAAAACGGACATCAGATGAAGAAGTTATGAATTTTTAACGGACTTTTCCTGTCCCGGTCCGTTAAAAATAAAATATTAAAAATGAATTCAAAATTAGCCGACGGAGTCGAAACAGAAGTTGTAGAGTCTAGTCTCACCTACGCGTGGATATAAATAACGTAAAAAACAAAGCTCGTACGCAAAAGATATGAATTTTTGAGGTTTTTAAATAAAAATAAGTGAAAATTCGAAGCCTTATCCGAAGGGTACGCCCAACGTAGTTCGCATGTATGCGACCTGGAGCCAGTCATGTCGACCCTTCCTTCGCGTAATGCCACATATCACACAAGGTGACATGTCCGAGACTCGGGAACCGAGCAGTTGCCACGCCGCGTACGCCCAGCGTACCGAAGTATGCCCATCGTACTCCGAGGCTTCGGCCAACTATAACAGGGATGCGAGGCTGCCGTGTTTTAGGTTACAAATTCTCACTCTCTTTCACTATCTAGCCTTTCTCAAGCCCCTCTAACACCCCCGAAGTCCCGGTATCATACCCGACACCGGAAGCAAGTCCTGATGCCCTGAAGTTCCCGAGAAAATTATATTTTCAAGTCAAAACTCTGCCCGAGTAAGGCCCTGTTTGATAGTTTCTGTCTGGAAAAGTGCTGTCTGGGAAAGTTTTCTGACCGGGAAAGAAACCATGTTGTCTGATTGTACATCTGATTGATTGTGTTGAATGATGAAAAAAAGTAATAAAAAATAAAAAATAAATTAAAAAAAAAGTTATTTAAAAAAAACTTAATAATCCAAGAAAGAAAGAAAGAGGCGGGGTTTGGTGCATAATTGTCTTTCCAGCCCATTAAGCCAGAAAGATATGATTTTGGGGCTTTCTGGGAAAGACATATCTTACCGGAAAAGACCCATTTTTTTGTGCAAATCAAACAGTCTTTCCGGTCCATTCAGCCATAAAGATATGTTTGGACTTGGAAAGATGCGTATCAAACGGGGCCTAAGGCCGATTTTCACCTAAAATCCCGGTTTCGTCACAGAAAGTCATATTTAGAGCTGAAGTGCTGCCCAAATTATTATTTATTCCTTCGGTTATTTCACGGTGAGTTCAATATAGGGACAATTGTATGTTATGTGTTATATATTCAATGTACTTTCCTGTGTTATATCGGATTTATGCCTTTGGCCATGTAGACCATGACTCGTATAATTTTCTGGTATTGGCCTTGTGCCTTTGGCCATGTAGAGCATCACTCGTATAACTTCTGGTATTGGCATAGGGCTATGTAGGGCTGAAAGCCTATATATTTTAGCAAAACGATAATCCGAATTTGTGTTTTCTGTGCCATTTGGACTGAAGCTTTATTGATGTATATCAAGTTGAAATTGATTGTTGGTTGATATTTAAAGTCTTTCATATGATACACATATGCCTTTGTTGTTCTTTGTCCCTCTTTTCTTCTGTCATATTGATATGTATATGGCATAGCATTATCTTGTAACTGTTATTGAACTCACCAAGCGTCACCCGCTTATCCCTCTCAATGTTTAAACTATTGCAGGTGATAAGCATCCGGTATAGTTTTGTACTGGTAGAAGATATAGAATAGATAATATTATAACTTTTGTATTGTATCCTGGGAAAGTATGTAATATATATAAAACTTTGTAAAAATCTTAATAGTCGGTTTGTATCAGTCTATGTAAATAAACTATCAATGTAAAATATTGTTTTATGAATAAAATGTAGCATATTTTGGAGTAACAATATTGTGAAGTATTAAATTTTGGGTCTTTCAGAAATACGAAAGTTTAGAAAGTTCAAGTTCTTTCAATCATGGTATCAGAGCTGTAGTTTAAGTGAACTAAATACCACAGATTTGTATTTAGACTTAAACCGTCGGAAATTCAATATATGAAAGGATTCATTGCAAGTATATAGATCCAAACCATAGGAAATATTTAACTAAAACTATTAGGTAATAATAAATCTTAATATTCTAAAATGCTATGTTGCTCTAAATTTTTAGAAGAATGGCTGAATAGGAAGGTAGCTATACACTAGAAGTGGGTGGAGATCCTCGTCCTGAGGAAGTAAATACTCCAATATCCCCTCGTGATGAGCGACTCTTGGGTAAACTCACTGGTATTATTTGGCAAACTCTTGAAGAACACAAGAAGAATAATGATAAAGGCAAAGAGAAGGCCACTAGAGAATCTTCAAAAGGAGAGACGAGACGTCCCTCAATCAAAACTTTAAAGAGTAGTGATGCTATAGAGTTTTCTGGTGTCCTTAATCCCATAGTTTTTCTAACTTGGATTCAGAACACAGAGAAAATATTTCGTATCTCTCATGCGGATAATGAAGACAAGGCTAATTATGCTTCTGCAATGCTCATCGGAGAAGCCTTGGTCTGGGGGGAGGCAACATATGAAGCTATTAACGGGTATGACCAGGAGAATTTATCCTGGGAAATGTTCAAAACTCGTTTGCTATGGAAGTATTGTCCTCTTGAGATAAGGAGGAGATTTGAGAAAGAATTCTGCAAGCTTAAACAGGGAGGAATGACTGTGAATGGTATGAAACTCAGTTCAATCAAAAAGCACAGTTTGCTGCAAAGTATATTCCAACTGAAGACGAGAAAATTCAGTTATTCATGGAGGGACTACAATATGGTATCCATGAATGCGTAAGCAATCAGGATGTTCTATCATTTGATAAAGCTGTTGAGTATGCCCGAAGACGCGAGCATGACTTGGAGATACATGGTGGCACTCTTTCTATTCCAAAGTATCCACGTACTTATCGAGCTATTCCTGTTTCCTCTATTCCACCGGCTCAATCCGTTCGATCTGAACCTAGTAAATAAGTGCAATCCCAAAATACCCCTCATGGCCATGGTAGCCATAATCTTTTTCTCTTCAGTCACCATCATGTCAAAAATGTGGAAAGAATCACCAAGGCCAATGCAGAATAGAAAAAGAATCGGTGATCTGTTATGGATGTGGAGAAATGGGCCATATAAAATCCATTTGCTCGATGAAGTGTGTTACATACTTTTCTTGTGGTGTTAGTGGCCACAGGAAGCACTTTTGTCCTACTCTTACAAGCCAAGTGACGGGAAGTCAAGCTTCCATTCAACAACCGTCGATAAGTCAAGCTCCTGTTTTGAACAACCAAAGAGTATTCCAACTAAAAAGGAGGAGGTGCCAAAAGCTAAGGGCCATGCATTCCAGATTACCACAGAGGAGGCACGCGAGGACCCGAATGTTGTGACGGATACATTTCTTCTCAACTCTATCCCTGCTCACATCTTATTTGATTCTGGTGCCTTAGATTCTTTTGTGTCTCGTGAATTTGCACATTCCTTTTAAATTGCTTGCTATGCACTCGCGCAACCATTTCACGTAGATACTGCAGGATGTATATCATTACTTGTTGATAAAATCTATAGGAATTGTGTTATAGAAATCGATGGCTATAATTTTTTTGCTAATCTGATTCCTATCTCCTTGCCCAACTTTGATATTATTCTTGGCATGGATTGGTTGTCAAAGAACCATGCATAACTCTTGTTCTATGACGATAGTACGTATTCCCATTGAAGGGAAAAATCCTATTTATGTCTACGGTGAACAAAGAATCTTAAAAATAATCACTTTCCTCAAAGCTCGTAAATTCATATCAAAAGGGTGTTCTATTTATCTGGCCTACCCCTTCGATATCTCAAAAGAGGAAAAGAAAACGGTAAATGATGTTCCCATTGTTAACGAATATGCCGATGTTTTTCCCGATGATTTTCCTGGACTTCCTCTGGATATGCAAGTAGAATTCCGAATTGATCTTGTGCCTGGTGCTGCTTCGATTGCAAAGACTCCTTATCATCTTGCGCCAGCTGAGATGAAGGAAATGATGATCCAACTGCAGGAATTACTTGACAAAGGCTTCATTCGACCTAGTACCTCTCCGTGGGGTGCTCCAATATTGTTTATAGGGAAGAAGGATGGTCGATGAGAATGTGCATTGATTACCATGAGCTAAATAAGGTGACTATCATGAACAAGTACCCACTTGTAACAACCCGATATTTTTCAAGTGAAAGTAACGATCTAAAGTCAAGTATTGTAACCTATTTTTGAAATAATAAGAATAGTGTCAAAAATGAAATGTTCAAAAATCTCAATTGGGATATATAAAGTGATAGATATCGTAACAAGGTTTTTAGAAATATAAAGACACTAAAATCCGAGTTATAATGAAGAAGTTATGACCAATCAAAGATCCGCAACAAAACCGGTAAAACAAACTGTTAAACATAAAACACGAAATTTCAATAAAATACTCTTTAGCCTTAGGTATCTAAATGAAAGTCGTAGATATCATTAATCCGTAAACAGATATAAAAGTATGTCCAAATTTGACTTCGTATGAGGAAGTTATGATTTTTGCAAGTTTCAGATGTAGCAGTAGACAGCTAAAAACTCGAAATAGAGATCGAGAGAATTTTAGCCGGCACAACCTAAATGAGAATTGAAGATCTCGACGATAGTAGTACAATGGTAAAAAGACAGACGAAAACGGACGTCGGATAATGAAGTTATTAATTTTTAACAGACTTTTCAGTCCCGGCCTGTTAAAAATATAATATTAAAAAGAAAAGTCAAAATTAGCCGAGGGAGTCTAAACGGAAGTTGTACAGCATAATATCACCAACGCGTAGATTTAAAGAATGTTAAAATCGGAACTCGTATGCGAGAGATATGAATTTATGAAGTTCGGGGCATGAAACCCCACACTGTCAGAAGACTCATGACGTGAGCCAGTGATGGATGGGTTCTAGAGTTGGGCCGTCAGAAGTCAGGTCAGCGGATGGATAAGATCTAACTTACGACGTGATCCACTCCATGCTCACGACGTGAACTCCAAAAATGCACCATATAAATAGAAACCGAAGGTGTCGGGTTTAGTCTTCTCAATTCTACTCCCCTTTCTACTTTTACTCTGTGTTAAGCATCCTGAGACTACCCCGACGCCACGGTTACGTGTCCAAGCCCTGACAGAAGTCCGAAGTCTCGAAGTTCCCAAGAAGCTTGCTTCTTTCCTGTCGAAGCGCTGCTCGAGTTAGACATCATCTTCATCAAACCATCACTCGTACCATGTGAGTTCATACCCCTAACTTATTTTTTGAATGATTTAAAATGCTTTTATGGGGGGGGAGGGGGGCAAAGCGAGAGGACTGTTCAAACTTTGGAGGATATGTTGCGAGCCTATGTGATAGACTTTGGGAAGACATGGGATACTCATTTACCCCTTGTTGAGTTCTCCTACAATAACAATTATCACACAAGCATAAATGCTGCTGCATTTGAAGCCCTCTATGGCCGAAAGTGCAGATCCCCTCTATGCTGGGCTGAGGTGGGTGGCACACAGTTAGCTAAAGGACGAGTTCCTGACAGCACTCTAACAGGTCCATAGATCATATGGGAAACGAAAGAGAAAATCATTTAGATTCGTGAACGATTGAAAGCCTCTAGAGACCAACAAAAAAGTGACACAGACAAGAGAAGGAAACCTATGGAATTCCAGGTTGGTGACTGAGTTCTTTTGAAGGTCTCACCCTGGAAGGGCTTGATACGCTTCAGAATGCATGGAAAGCTAAATCCAAGATACGTAGGGCTTTTGGAGATTATCGCTATAATCGGCCCTGTAGCTTATAAACTTAATGTAACTCACGAACTTAGTAACATACACCCTACTTTCCACGTATCTAAATTGAAAAAGTGTTTGTCCGACGAGACTCTTGTAATCCCACTCGCCGATATCGATATCGATGAGAGCCTCAACTTTGTGGAAGAAACAATAAAGATCATGGACCGAGAGGTCAAGCAAAGGAAGCAAAGTTGTATCCCGATAGTGAAGGTTCGCTGGAATGCCAAGCGGGGACCGGAATTCACTTGAGAGCGCGAGGATCAAATGAAACTGAAATATCCTCATATTTTAACTTAGATATTTTTACTTGCTTAAACTCTAATTTCGGGGTGAAATTCTCTCTAACGTGCGGATGATGTAACAACCCGATATTTTTCAAGTCAAAGTAACGATCTAAAGTCAAGTATTGTAACCTATTTTTGAAATAATAAGAATAGCGTCAAAAATGAAATGTTCAAAAATCTCAATTGAGATATATAAAGTGATAGATATCGTAACAAGGTTTTCAGAAATATAAAGAACACAAAAATCCGAGTTATAACGAAGAAGTTATGACTAATCGAAGATTCGCAACAAAACCGGTAAAACACTGTTAAATATAAAACGCCAAATTTTAATAAAATACTCTTTAGCCTTAGGTATCTAAATGAAAGTTGTAGATATCATTAAGCCGTAAATGTATATAAAAAGAATGTCCAAATATGACTTCGTATGAGGAAGTTATGATTTTTCTAAGTTTCAGATATAACAGTAAACAACCAAAAACTCGAAATAGACATCGAGTGACTTTTAGTCAGCACAACCTAAATGAGAATCGAAGATCTTGACGATAGTAGTACGATGGTAAAAAGACAGACAAAAACAGACTTCGGATAATGAAGTTATAAATTTTTAATGGACTTTTCCAGTCCCAACCTGTTAAAAATATAATATTGAAAAGAAAAGTCAAAATTAGCCGACAGAGTCTAAACGGAAGTTGTAGAGCATAATATCACCAACACGTAGATATAAAGAGCTTCAAAATCGAAAATCATATGCGAAAGATATGAATTTATGATGTTCAGGACACGAAACCCCACACTGTCAGAGGACTCACGACGTGAGCCTAAAGCTCACGACATGAGCCAGTGATGGATGGGTTCCAGAGTCGGGCTGTCAGAAGTCAACTCAGCGGATGGATAAGATCAAACTCATGATGTGAGCCACTCCATGCTCGCGATGTGAACTCCAAAAATGGACCCTATAAATAGAAACTGAAGGTCTCGGGTTTAGGCTGCTCAATTCTACTCCCTTTTCTACTTTTACTCTGTGTTAAGCATCCCGAGACTACCCCGACGCCTCGGTTACGAGTCCAAGCCCTGACGGAAGTCCAAAGTCCCGAAGTTCCCATGAAACTTGCTTCTTTCCAATCGAAGCGCTGCCTGAGTTAAACATCGTCTTCATCAAACCGTCACTCGTACCATGTGAGTTCATACCCTAACTTATCTTTTGAATGATTTAAAATGCTGTTATGGGGGGGGGGGGGGGGGGAAGTGAGAGGAATATTCAAACTTTGGAGGATATGTTGCGATCCTGTGTGATAGACTTTGGGAAGGCATGGGATACTCATTTACCCCTTGTCGAGATCTCCTACAATAACAATTATCACACGAGCATAAATGCTATTCCATTTGAATCCCTTTATGGCCAAAAGTGCAGATCCCCTCTGTGCTGGGCTGAGGTGGGTGACACACAGTTAGCTAAACTCTTTCATCAAACTCTTTTAAGTTTATATATTGTCAAAATTATGTGTACATAGATATAGTTATATAAATGAGGTTGAAAGGGATTAGGACTGATAAGTCACTTTGCTTCCAGTTCCTTGTTTGGTTGTGGACTTAGGGTATCGGTTGTTTTTCTGAGTGTCGTTTGAATCTTAGTTATTTATTAAGTATATGTGTATAGATATAAAAGTCCTTACATCAGTCCAACACCTTTGGGTAGCGAAAGTGTATAAACATACTCAGTCATTCAAACAACATTACTAGTAAACTATAATAGGTATAGTTTAGAGGACTACTACTCACTATTTCTAGTACAATGAAACATACAAGAGTCAGTTCATACATGAGTCAGTTCAAACATACTATAATGAGAAACAGGGAGGAACATTCTATAAAAAGAGAACATACAATACACTAGGACAAATAGAATATACTATACAAATACAATAATACTATAATACTCACATAATACTATAACACTAATGTGAGCCACTACTTCATGGCATGACAATATATTGTTGTGTCATGTTTTGTAACCAGAGTCTCTTGGAGGGAGAGGGTGAATTTTTGTATAGATCTATATGGGATTGACCATCCTACACCTTGCTGCTAGCTACAGTGGGACATGCAGGTCTACGAGTGACAAATGTCATACCATTTTGATGTCTTTGATCGTCGTGTTTTACTAGTCAATCAAGCATGGTTATAATCTCATCACATTTTACCTTAATTAAACAACTGGTTTAAGGTAGTTAGCACATTGGTAGTTACTATATACAATACTACAGTACATATTTATTTTTTCCATTGCATTCACATTGTGATCTTCTCACATAAACGACAATGTAAACTATATTTTGGTAATGATAGTCATACTTGGGAAAAACACTCACTTTTACAAAAGAACAAACATTCAGAACAATCAGGTCTTGGTAGAAGACTACATTTCATAATAAAGTAGAAAATATAGGATTTTCTAGGATATACAACATTTACATCAAACAATTACAAACATTCACAACAAACGTTTACAAACACTTTCATACAAAACGATGACACTAAAATACTTATGAACTCACCTGCTTTAATGCTGATCTACTCTTTCAAAATAACTTGTATTCTCAGGTCACCAGTAGACAGGTACTTCTGGACCAGGCTTTTGAAAAGATGGAGTGCGTTCAAGACTCGTCTTTTATTTTGATTCATATTTTAGGTGTCTTTTAAACTATACACAAAACACACTTGTATTAAATTATACTATTAATGCAATGGATGATGTTCTTTCTTGTTTACTATTATGCATTGATAGGATATTGTACATGACGTCCTCCGCCCCCGAACGTTTCCGCCATTTTGGTTTGGGGGTGTGACACCACTACCTCGCATTGAAGATTTATTGATCAACTTCAGGGTGTTAGCTATTTCTCTAAGATTGATTTGAGATCTGGCTATCATCAGTGAAAGTACATCTGTCACACCCCAAAACCGGAATGGCGGAAACGTTCGGGGGTGGAGGACGTCATGTTTAGTATCACGAGATGTGTATATGGTAAGCAAGTAATGAACTACCATTTCATTTAGAAAGAAAGTGTTTACAATGTGTGTGTTCACAAAACATATAAGTCATAAACAAATAACAAAACAAGACTTGAAGCTATAATGGTCCATCTTCTGAATTCCCAGCACGAGCACCTGTCTAATAGTCTCTTGAGAATACAATTTAGTTGAAAGAGTTGATCATCAATTAAGCTGGTGAGTTCATAGGATTTTAGTGATGAGAGTAAGCTGTAAATGTTGTTGAAAATGTCTATGTAAAAGTGGTGTAAGCTTTAAGTTCTGTTTTGAAAAGTTCGCCTATTCCTCTAAAAAATCATATATTTCCTACTTGAATGAAAGTTAAGTAAAATGGCAGTACGAGCCTTTCTATGGGTACTAAGTGGGTACAAGTTTTATAAGGCTTAGAGTTAACAAACAATCAATTGTGCGCATCTGCCCTAAGCTCACAATGCAACGAGGAACAGAAAGTAAGGCGGATAGCACACTTCCCATTGGTTGTTAGATCGGTGTCATATATAACCCTGGTGTATTTACTTGTTACTCATGGAGTTAATTGTAATGGTTCCTTTATATCTAATGAAAAGTTCTTTAAGAAAACTTATATTTCTTATAGTAAAATAGTGACCACAGTGACTACTTTTATAATAGCTTAGTTTATACTGCTATATATAATCTGATATCGGATAGAAAGTTAATTGAGTAATTCTGCCCTAAGCCCACAACCCAACGAGGAACAGGAAGTAAGGCGGAAAACACACATTTAACTACCTATTGGATATTAGTTTTATATATAAACATGGTGTACAAACTAAGGTATTCTAGAGCTACTCACCTAAAGTCTTTAAAAATTGTACCAGTTTAATAAAATGGATTAAAACCTTTACTGGGAAGTTTCTAGTTTTGTATGCTAAAAGTACTGACTTTGGAAAGTATATTTTGTACTAGAAAAACTGTGCTTTGACTCTGTGTACTATAACCTGACCCATACTTGGTATCCTTATGATGACTTGATGTATACTAAGCATACATATATATAGAATCGGGTAGATAATAGATTGGGTGAATTCGTTCCAAGCCCACAACCAAACAAGGAACAGGAAATGAAGCGAAGAGCACACATACTATTACCTGTCAGACTATCTTAGTATATATGTATCCTAAAGTGTATACATTACAGAATCAAAAGACTAGCATTATGGTCCTAATCTTTAATCATAGCCTTCTACCAATGCATCTTCTGATATGTGCTAGACTCGACTGTTTTGAAAGTAGCCTTCTACCAAGACCCGACTGTACGACTACTATTATTATTCTAATCTACCTCATCGATCATGTGAATATGCCACACAGTAAAGGTATTAATAATATATTATCTGTCACACCCCAAAACCAAGAACGACGGAAACGTTCTGGGGCGGAGGACGTCATGTACAGTATCACAACAATGAAAAGTAGTAAACAAGAAGCAACATCATCCATTGCATTAATAATATAATTATTATACAAGTGTGTTCTGTAAAAATTTTGATAAACACTAAAGCATAAATCAAAATGAAAGATGAGTCTTGAACGAGCACCATCTTCTCTAAAACTTGCATCAGTACCTATCTATGGATGACCTGAGGATACAA
This sequence comes from Lactuca sativa, assembly GCF_002870075.4. Classification (NCBI taxonomy): domain Eukaryota; kingdom Viridiplantae; phylum Streptophyta; class Magnoliopsida; order Asterales; family Asteraceae; genus Lactuca; species Lactuca sativa. Next base: position 89,501,687 of record NC_056627.2, on the reverse strand, counting down.
GTAATTTTGAAAGCGAGTATCAGCTTTGAAGCTGGTGAGATCATAAGTATTTTAGTGTCTTAATTTGTATGTAAGAATTGTAAGTATTGAAAATGTAAGTAAAACAACTATAAACGTTTGAGAAACCCTAGAAATCTCTATGATTCCTATTATTATAACATGGAGTCTTCTACCAAGACTTAACTGATCTATATGTAGTCTTCTACCAAGGCATCTAGTGTCTGTGTGTGTGTCTCTTGTGAGAGTGTGTATTTTCCCAAGTCTGACTATCATTTAACCAAAAAGATAGTTTCTACATTACCGTGCGTCGTGTGAATGTTCACGAAATGAATGTAATGGGAAAATGAAATAGTACTATAGTGTAGTGTTGAACTACGACCGTACTGATTACCTTAAGTCTAGGGTAATCTCGTAAGTACTGCAGTATTTATAATAAGTGACTGCCTCTGTACTCCTATTGCCTTATTTGAGGGATAAGGCATAATGTGATGGCTAGATCCTAGGCTAAACGCTCCCCTGTCAAAGGGATTTTGGGACCTTTACACGACCCCTGCGTATATGCAAGCCGTGAACATCCACATTACTATGATCATGTATACCCAATATAACTATCACAATGTGCTGCGATTCATCGGTATAGTTAGATCCTGAACTCGTTCCATGCTATAGCACCTAGTGATGTCTGTCCTACTAACGTATATGTAAGCGCACTCATGTAAACATATCTATGTATACGTACTCATGTAAGTGTAATCATGTAAAAGTATATGAACGTATACCTTTGCTACCAAAGGTACTGAACTGACTGAGAGGAACTATTATGTGCATATATGTACACATGATATATACCTAATGTTTAAATGACCTTCGGACGGTACCCGATATCCCACCAGACCACATCTCAAGCGCGAAAAGGAAATAGGGTGGATAGCGTTCCTAAGTCCTTTAAACATTACTTATATAACTATACATATTTAGGCATGCTTATAACAAGATCTCTATGTAAATGTATCAATGTAGATGTACTCGCGTAAATGTAATCATGTAAACGTACTCATGTAATTGTAAAGTAATGTACTGTAATGTTGTGCGTGTGCTAGCTGTAATGTGTGTTCTCTCTATATCTAGCAAGTATTGACTCATGAATGAACTGACTCATTGTATGATATCGCGTTCTAGTAATGGTTCTACTATCTTCCTAAACTACCCCTATGGTAGCTTACTAGTAATGTAACTGGTATGTATGAACATGGATGTATACCCTTGCTACTCAAGGGTATTGAATGAACTGGAAGAACCTTTATGACTATATATGTACACATAATATATAACTAATATTTAAACGACCTTCGGACGGTACCCGATATCCCACCAGACCACATCTCAAGCGCGAAAAGGAAATAGGGTGGATAGCCTTCCTAAGTCCTTTAAACATTACTTATATAACCATACATATATAGGCATGCAATTTATAATATAAAAGCATAAAATAAGTTTTGTATAACCTTTGAACATAATCATTATCTAAGAACAGATCGACTTGATGTCGATCTATAAAACGGTTTGAAGGAAAGGGTTTGATAAAACAATTTAGTGTAAGGAAAGATTTGTTTGAAACACAATTGTAAATAAGTTTGAAGTAAAACATACAGAGTAAAATTTATAGTGTAATAAGGAGTTTTAAAACATATAAAATGTTTATGAAAATCATTTGAAGGAAACTGTTTGGTAAAACGGCTAATGAGTAGTAAATCATATAAATATTGCTTATTAATCACATGTGATTGATAGAATAAGTAGCATGATTCTACTTGTATTCCCCCCATAAAACATTTAAAAATAGTTAAAACATTGATTAAGGGGTATGAACTCACCTGCAGTAAGTGACTGGATTTGAACGGAATGTTATCGTAAGGAAGGATCGGACAAGTGCTTGGTGTCAAGTGAAGACTTTAGACACACATAATGATCCTAATTACATATGAAGACATATGTATATAAATAATTAGTGGTTAAAACACTAATTATACAAGTATAAGAATTTTAATGCGAGGAAATCACTTTTGGTCAAGTGCTAGGAGGCAAATGGGTTGCAACAAAAGAGTGCAAGACCTCTAGTGGGAGTTTGTGGTCAAATGACCATATGATTTGGGGTTTACGGCCCAGAGGAGTAAACTCCTGGCCGTAAAATCTCTTTAGGGTCACTAAATGAAGCCTAACTTTAATACAACTCTAGTGGTGAATTGTTCCAAGGCTTAAACAAGTGTTTGGGCTTCTTATTAACTCCTTTGAGGAGTTCACGGCCCTGGGACCATATCCCATGGAGATTACGGCCGTAATCTCCCTTGGGGGAAGGTTTATGGTGTTTTCAAGTCCCTAATTTATCAATGAATGCATTAAGGCAATTGTCTAAGGCTTTAGGAGGATTTATGGCACCATTTGGCACCATTTATTGGAGTTCACGGCCCTGGAACATCTTGGGCCGTGATCACCCTTTTCTTGGTGTTTTAATGGTGTTTGCTTGCTCCAAACACACTAGGGTAATTGTCCTAATTTGTGTCTTGGCTTAAAGAAGATTTTCAAGGCATTTTGACACATAAACATGGAGTTCACGGCCCAAGAACCTCCTTGGCCGTGAACTCTCTTTTACCCTTGAATCTTAATTGTTTTGGTGTCCTAAACATGCAATGGTGGGTTCTAGTTCGAGTTCCATGGCTTTGAGGGACTTTGGGACACCTTAGGCCCTTAAAATGGAGTTTACTCCCCAAGTGTTCTTGGGCGGTAAACTCCCGAATCTTGGGGTTTTGGCATGATTTTGATGTTATAAACTATAATGTAAGTTGTATTATATAACTAGATCGAAGTACTCACAATTTGGGATAAAAACCCGAGGATCCGTGAGAGAGAATTTGGCTTTTCTCTAATTGGAAATGTAACTAATGAATTATTTGGTTCAGATTTCTATATATAGTCCTGGGATTTTCGGCAGAATGGAAATTTCGGGTTGTCACATTATCTGGATTTTTATATCTTTTTGTAATTATCGTAAGTACTGTAGTATTTGTAATAAGTGACTACTTCGTACTAATTTTCATTAATTGAGGGTTAAGACATAATGTGATGGCTAGATCCCATGCTAAGTGCTACCTGTCAAGAGAATATGGGAACCAAACGCGACCCTTGCAATAATTGCAAGCCGTGAACATCCACATTACTATGATCACGTATACCCAATATAACTATCACCTATTATTCAAAACAATGAGTTAGTGATTCATTGATATAGTTAGATCCTGTGTGTGTGTTCTCATGCTATAGCAACTTAACTTGTTCGTTATGTTCTGTATGGTATTGTTTGATTCTCTTCAATGTTCGTTTGACTCTTGTATGAACTGACTCCTTGTGTGCTTCATTGTACTAGAAGTAATGAATAACATTCTCCTAAACTATACGTATTATAGTTTACTAATGTTCTACTTGGACTGTTATTGAAAAGACTCGTTTATCTACTAAGTTATGCTTGTACTTTACAACAGAGTTTTGTATAACTCTAAAGTAACATAACTGTAAAAGAGTGTTGAAATGTTTTGACAACTTATAGATAACATAAGTAACATTTTGAAAGATGTTTGCAACAAACAATTACACAATTATCACTATGTTCAACTTGTATCCCCCCCCCTTAAAACAGGTAAAATAGTTTAAAGATTCATTACGGGGTATGAACTCACCTGATGTGGGTGATTCAATCGGGTATGTATGTAAGGATGAGAAGTTCCATGAATGAAGTACCGAGACACAAAAAGTCCTAGATGACATATAGGGACACATATTGACATGAATATAGTGTTTATAAACAACTATATGAAAGGAAACACCTCCCGGGACTAGGAAACACCTTGATTAAGTGTTGGAATCACATGTGATTCATCAAAGGGAAGTGAAATGGCATCTAAGGGTGTTTACGGTTTTGTAACCAACTCCACTTGAGTTTACGGTCGTAAACCCATGAGTTTGCGGCCGCAAACTCATGGTACTTTGACCATTTTGTGATTTGAAGTCTTACAAGTCATTTTAAGCATTCCTACTTCATGTTTAAGCCTTAGGAAGTGATTAGGGCAACATATCACCCCTTTATGGGGTTTACGGTTTTTGGACAATTTGCCTTTGGGTTTACGGTCGTAAACCCAAATGGTTTAAGGTCATATGATGTTTTCAAGTACTTAGCACATCAAGGTAAGGTTCTAGGCTAGTTTCCAAGGCTTGGCAAGAGAATAGGGACACTTTGGCAACCGTTTTAGGGTTTACGGTCCAAGAACATCTTGGACCATAAACACCTTTTATCTTGGCTTTCTTGGTGTTTTCTTGATATTTAGAAGTGTAAGAAGGCTTATAATACTCTAGGATATAAGTACTTACAAGGTAGAAGATTGAAATGGTGCTAAAAGTCCAAGAACACTAGTGCATCCTCTCTCCTGTTAACTTCTAAAGCACTAACTTTAAAACAGTCAAACTTATTCCAAAAAGCATGAAAGTTAGCAGACACAATTTTAACTTCTGTTGAAGTGAATGGTTGTAGAGAAAAGAAATTTCGGGTTGTCACATCATCCCCCCGTTAGAAGGAATTTCGTCCAGAAATTAGCTTTCTTAGCATTACTACTGGGGTTGCTCTCTTCTTATTGGCAGAATACTCACTCGTAGACTTGACAACTTTGCCCTTCCGTTCATGATAGGATTCATACCTGGTCCATCTATCATTACATCATGTATACAAGTCGTATATAATTAGGGTTAGTAAGACGGTCAGATGTGCGACTCTGCCCCACGTCCATAACCCAGCAAGGAACAGGAGAAAGGGCGGAAACACACATACTAAGTCTGCGTAATCATAATCATATACCACCCTTGCGTATACACCAAATAGTAATAGGTGGGCTGTATTCGTCCGTAGCCTCTGTGCTCGAACTTGGTCTGCTGGACGAGTGGTATTTCGTGACGGTCCGCGGACATCTGACGATAAGGCTTCGGAGAAGAAAGTACTCTTCGGATGAGTACTGCAGGGTTTAGAATACGAAAGATAAAAATAAGGTTTAGGTCGGACTTTCGATACGAAGGAAAAAAGTTTCGAGAACTTGCCGATAGAGGCGATAGAAACATATGAACTCAGTATGGTGAGGACGACGCCAACTCGTGACGAATGAAAACCATGGACTCTATACTAAACAAAGTTTTGGTGAAATGAAAGTAACGTCTAATAAACGATGATGTATCCCTGGTATGCTCGATACCGTACTCCAAGTATGTTCAACAATGTACTCTTCGTAACTGATCTTCTGTTTCCTGTTTTCCTAATTGAAGTTAATACTCCTACGTATCGTACCGCTATGTGCGCATACATACAAACAAAAGTGTTCTACCAACTGGTGGGGATAGTTTATACCATAATCCTCCCTGGTACTACTACTATCGCCCGTCATATACAAGTTATGAATATTTAAGATGAACCAGGAAGTCGACTGAGTATCTCTGCCTCAAATCCTCAACCAATTAAGGAAAAGGGGACCTAAGCGGAGTCACTCACTCTAAGTCTGCAACACCTTAGTTGCGCACAACCCTGACGTATATGGTGAGACATAATAGCTTCTCTAATGGATCTTTTAGTTCTCTTGAATACTGTGACCTAGTTCAACATGTGAGTTGTTATAGTTACTTTTAAGTGTTATCCCCCAATTTTAATCTTATATGAGTAATAATTAATTTTTAAAAGTAATTACTATTTTGAAACCATACCACTACTCGATGACGACTCCGGGGTAGATTCTCCTGCGGTGATCATCATAATGCGTCCATCTGCGCCCGAGTTCCTGATTATCGGGCAGCTCCTCTGATTGTGTCCAGACTCTCCACGGCCATAGCAGGCTTGGTTAACAAGCTGTGTGTCCCTTTCTGTGGCAGTTCAGACACTGCATTTTCGGACATACGCCCGTGTGGTGAAAGTTGCATTTTCCACACTTCGGAAGGTTTCCAGCATATCAACTGGCAGGTGCTGAAGCAGTAGGTGTCGTAGTGGCATACATAGTACTCGCTCGTTGTTCTTGCGGGGTATCTTGTGTTGTTCTCTTCTTCTTCCTCTTGTTCCCCGAATTCCGATTATAGTCCTCTTCCCTTGATCGCTCGGGAATAGGGACTTTTACACCATGGCGGACTCCATGGTCGATGAGTCGCTGAGCCAGGCTTTTAGCACTATCGAATGTGGCTGGGTTAGAAGATAGCACATTTCCTTGGGTCGGAGCAGTCAGACCCCAAATGTATTTTTCTATCTTCTTGCCCTCCGAGGTAATCATATCGGGGCATAGAGCTGCTAGTTCGATGAACCGGTCAGTGTAGGTCACTATGTCTGAGCCGATCATAGTGAGATCCCACAACACTTGTTCCAGTGTTTGAATCTCGCCTAACGGGCAGTATTCCTCCCGCATTAACTCTTTTAGGTTTTCCCAACCTATTGAGTTAGCCACTGATAGGTTCAGTGACTTAACATGGCTGTTCCACCATGTAAGGGCCTTGCCAGAGAAGGTGCAGGCAGCAAACTTCACTTTGCTTCCTTCTGGGCATAAACAAATTTCGAAGATCGACTCTGTTTTCTAGAACCATTGCATGAGGGCAATGACTCCTTCAGTCCCATTAAAGGACAATGGGTGGCATCTGGTGAAGTCCTTGTAGGAGAACTCTCCTTGACGCTCATGGACTTCACCTTGAGTAGAATCAGTAGGTGTTTCACCTCCACCTATACTAATGGGGTGATATTGAGCCATGGCTGTTGCCACAGCCGCGGCCACTACATCATTTATAGTTGCCATATCTATTTGCGAAGGAGGCGGCGTTGGGGTTATCGGAGTAGTGTGTCTGGGTGATCTGCGAGGAGGCATCTTTGCTAAAAGAAAACAAAGATGAGACGAAATAAGTCTATAGCAATGGACACAAGCTGAAAGCTGAAAAGACAAGGTTATCCTAGTTCTGGATGTATCGGGTCCTGACTTCCACAGGGTTCTAGAAACAATTAATAAATGAGTCTATACCTAATAAACTCTATGAATTTGGAATAACTATCCTCGAATGAATATTTGTTTCCTGAATAACTGTTACCAGCTGCATGTAAAAAAATAATCCTAACACATGTAATGTGAGCAGTGTTTCCACTCGCGCAAATAATTAACAAAATTATTATTTATTAGTGTGATGTGTAAGACGTTTTGGTTACTTCGGCTGATCTTTCCTTGAAAGCTTCTCATGAACTTGTCCTTGTTCCTCCTGGACTCTTTTGTTGTATACTATGAGGGAGTGGTTACGTTTATCTGGGCTTGTCGTGCGAGAATGAAAGTGACTAAAGAACCTATGAGCTTTAAGGTAACCTTATGGGGTGATCCTTACGGAATCCTCCTATAATTGTACAGGGTAAATAAGTTTGTATATAATTGAAGATTAAATAGACCTTCGAATACGTGATCCCACCCCAACACTACACCCTTAAGAGGAATGGATAGCGAAGCGTAGGTCATAGATTCTATGTCTATAAGATCCTAATTATATATAAAACTTTAGGAATATACCTTGCGAGATTATAGACTTATCCGTAAGGGTCTTTTAAATTCTCACATAAGTTATTTATCTGGACTAAAATACTCCTATAGTATTCTAACTCTGAATGTACTTGTTCTGGTGTTCTTGTAAGTTTTAACACTGTTGCAATACCCCATCAATCCCAAGCACATGTCGGTCACATCTCGAATGAATATAGTTGATCAGGCTATATTGATCATAGCTATGATTACATAACTGTTCAGGTTGACGACAGTGCCCAACCTTTAAATACTTTAGTTTCGTTATTCTCGTGACACTAGTTCTATTATGTACACATATAAGCAAGTAGGTATATTTTTATAACTTGCAGTTATACTCTAAAATATATCATTATCCAGAGCACTTAAACCCCATTGTATTTATAGTTGTATATATTTTATTGGTTGATATACTTAGTTCACCATAAACAATGCTCTGATACCAATCTGTCACACCTCAAAACCGGAACGGCGGAAACGTTCAGGGGTGGAGGTCGTCATGTTTAGTATAACAAGATGTGTATATGGTAAGCAAGTAATGAACAACCATTCCATTTAGAAAGTAAGTGTTTACAATGTGTGTGTTCACAAAACATATAAGTCATAAACAAATAACAAAACAAGACTTGAAGCTATAATGCTCCATCTTCTGAATTCCCAGCACGAGCACCTGTCTAATAGTCTCCTGAGAATACATGTTATTTGAAAGAGTTGATAAGCAATTAGGCTGGTGATTTCATAAGATTTTAGTGATGTGAGTAAGCTGTAAAATGTTGTTGAAAATGTGTATGTAAAAGTGGTGTAAGCTATAAGTTCTATTTTGAAAAGTTCGCATGTTCCTCTAGAAAATCCTATATTTCCTACTGGAATGAAAGTTAAGTAAAATGACACTATGAGCCTTTCTATGGGTACTAATTGGGTACAACTTATACAAGGCTCAGAGTAAACAAACAATCGATTGTGCGCATCTGCCCTAAGCTCACAACCTAATGAGGAACAGAAACTAAGGAGGATAGCACACATCCCATTAGTTGTTAGATCAGTGTCATATATAACCCTGGTGTATTCACTTGTTAGTCATGGAGTTAATTGTAATGGTTCCTTTATATCTAATGAAAAGTTCTTTAAGAAAACCTATATTTCTTATAGTAAAATAGTGACCACAGTGACTATTTTGATAATAGCTTAGTTTATACTGCCATATATAATCTGATATCGGATAGAAAGTTAATTGAGTAATTCTGCCCTAAGCCCATAACCCAACGAGGAACAGAAAGTAAGGCGGAAAACACACATTTAACTACCTATTGGATGTTTGTTTTATATATAAACATGGTGTACAAACTAATGTATTATAGAGCTACTCACCTAAAGTCTTTAAAAATTGTACCGATTTAATAAAATGGATTAAACCCTTTACTGGGAAGTTTCTAGTTTTGTATGCTAAAAGTACTGACTTTGGAAAGTATATTTTGTACTAGAAAAACTGTGCTTTGACTCTGTGTACTATAACCTGACCCATACTTGGTATCCTTATCATGACTTGATGTATACTAAGCACACATATATATAGAATCAGGTAGATAATAGATTGGGTGAATTCGTTCCAAGCCCACAACCAAACAAGGAACAGGAAATGAAGCGAAGAGCACACATACTATTACCTGTCGGACTATATTAGTATATATGTATCCTAAAGTGTATACATTACGGAATCATAAGACTAGCATTATGGTCCTAACTTTTAATCATAGACTTCTACCAATGCATCTTCTGATATGTGCTAGGCTCGACTGTTTTGAAAGTAGCCTTCTACCAAGACCTGACTGTACGACTATTATTATTATTCTAATATACCTCATCGATCATGTGAATATGCCACATAGTAAAGGTATTAATAATATATTATCTGGATTTTTATATCCTTTTGAAATTGTCGTAAGTATTGTAGTATTTGTAATAAATGACTACTTCGTACTAATTTGCCTTAATTGAGGGTTAAGGCATAATGTGATGGCTAGATCCCATGCTAAGCGCTCCCTGTCAAGATATTATGGGAACCAACTGCGACCCCTGCAATGATTGCAAGCCGCGAACATCCACATTACTATGATCACATATACCCAATATAACTATCACCTTTTGTTTAAAACAATGAGTTAGTGATTCATTGATATAGTTAGATCCTGTGTGTGTGTTCTCATGCTATAGCAACTTAACTTGTTTGTTATGTTCTGTATGGTATTGTTTGATTCTCTTCACTGTTCGGTTGACTCTTGTATGAAATGACTCCTTGTGTGCTTCATTTTACTAGAAGTAATGAATAGCATTCTCCCAAACTATACCTATTATAGTTTACTAATGTTCTACTTGGACTGTTATTGAAAAGACTCGTTTATCTACTAAGTTATGCTTGTACTTTACAACAGAGTTTTGTATAACTCTAAAGTAACATAACTGTAAAAGAGTGTTGAAATGTTTTGACAACTTATAGATAACATAAGTAACATTTTGAAAGATGTTTGCAACAAACAATTACACAATTATCACTATGTTCAACTTGTATCCCCCCCTTAAAACAGGTAAAATATTTTAAAGATTCATTACGGGGTATGAACTCACCTGATGTGGGTGATTCAATCGGGTATGTATGTAAGGATGAGAAGTTCCATGAATGAAGTCCCGAGACACAAAAAGTCCTAAATGACATATAGGGACACATATTGACATGAATATAGTGTTTATAAACAACTATATGAAAGGAAACACCTTCCGGGACTAGGAAACACCTTGATTAAGTGTTGGAATCACATGTGATTCATCAAAGGGAAGTGAAATGACATCTAAGGGTGTTTACGGTTTTGTAACCAACTCCACTTGAGTTTACGGTCTTAAACCCATGAGTTTACGGTCGTAAACTCATGGTACTTTGACCATTTTGTGATTTGAAGTCTTACAAGTCATTCTAAGCATTCCTACTTCATGTTTAAGCCTTAGGAAGTGATTAGGGCAACATATCACCCCTTTATTGGGTTTACGGTTTTTGGACCATTTGCCTTTGGGTTTACGGTCATAAACCCAAATGGTTTTAGGTCATATGATGTTTTCAAGTACTTAGCACATCAAGGTAAGGTTCTAGGCTAGTTTCCAAGGCTTGGCAAGAGAATAGGGACACATTGGCACCCTTTTTAGGGTTTACGGTCCAAGAACATCTTGGACCTTAAACACCTTTGATCTTGGCTTTCTTGGGTGTTTTCTTTATGCTTAGAAGTGTAAGAAGGCTTATAATACTCTAGGATAGAAGTACCTACAATGTAGAAGCTTGAAAGGTGCTAAAAGTCCACGAACACTAGTGCATCCTCTCTCCTGTTAACTTCTGAAGCACTAACTTTAAAACACTCAAACTTATTCCAAAAAGCATGAAAGTTAGCAGACACAGTTTTGACATCTGTTGAAGTGAATGGTTGTACGAAAAAGAAATTTCGGGTTGTCACACACAAGTAGGATGTTCCGAAGAATGCTTTTCGCACTCGATATGGACATTATGAGTTCCTTGTCATGCCTTTCAGTCTGACAAATGCTCCTGCTGTATTAATGGATATGATGAATCACGTATATCGTTCGATGCTTGATAAACTGTCATCGTATTCATTGATGATATTCTAATCTGTTCTAAGTTTGAAACTGATCATGCCATTCATATTCGCAAAGTATTAGAAATTCTTCGAAAGGAGAAACTATATGATAAATTATTGAAATGTGAATTTTGTCTTTGCCAAGTTCTATTTCTCGTCCATGTGATTTCTGGTGATGGTATATCCGTAGATCCTACCAAAATCGAAGCCATTCAGAATTGGGAAGCGCCCCGTAATGCTTCTGAAATTGGCATATAGCTATACCTCTCACAAGTCTTACATGAAAGGAAGTAAAGTTCGAATGGGGTGAAACCCAAGAAAAAGATTTCTCAACTCTAAAAGAACTTTTGACCCGTGCTTCGATCTTATCACTTCCAGAAGGTGATAATGATTTTTCTGTATATAGCGATGCTTCAAGGTTAGGACTAGGTTGCGTGTTGATGCAGCGTGGTAAAGTGATAGCCTATGCTTCAAGACAGCCGGAAGAGTATGAAAAGAATTATCCCACCCATGACCTCGAACTCGCTTCAGTGGTATTTGCCCTAAAATTTTGGAGACATTATCTTTTTGGTACAAAATGCCAATTGTTTATCGACTACGAAAGTCTCTAATACATATTCAGTCAGCAAACTTTGAATATGAGACAACAACGAGCCATGGAGCTGATCAAAGACTATGACTGTGAAATTCTATATCATCCTGGAAAGGCCAATGTTGTTGCCGATGCACTTAGCAGAAAGGTTTATCATAATAGTGTGTGCTATGTTATTTCCCACACTACCGTAAGATTCACTATTCTTGATGAACTAGAGAAATGTCAAGTAGAGGCCTTAAAGCCAGAAAATGTGAAGAAAGAAGGGATGACACATTATACTGATTTTTTACTTGATGATCCACAAGGATTGAAGGTATTCAAGAATCAGCTATGGATTCCAAAGATTGGTGGATTAAGACAGAAGATTTTAGATGAATCTCATAAGTCTAAGCTGTCAATACATCCTGGTACAAGTAAAATGTATTATGAAGTAAGAGCTGATTATTGGTGGCCTGGATTAAAGAGAGACATTGGAAGATATGTGTAGGAATGTTTGATATGATTACAAGTCAAAACAGAGCACCAAAATCTTTACGGAACTCCAGAAAGTCTTAGTGTTCCTGTATGGAAATGGGAAGAGCTGTCCATGGATTTTATTACCAAATTGCCAAAGACTGCTAGACAACATGATAGCATTTGGGTAATTATCGACCGACTAACTAAAAGCCCCCATTTTCTCACCATGCGTGAAACAACTCCAATGGAGAAATACGCACAAATGTACTTGGATGAAATTATTGCAAGACATGGTGTGCCGGTAAAGATTATTTCTGATCATGATACTCGCTTCACTTCTCATTTTTGGGTGAGTATGCAACGTGAACTGGGATCTCAAGTTGCTCTCACTATAACTTATCATCCCCAGACAGATGGTCAGACGGAGAGAACAATCCAAACAATTGAAGATAAGCTTCATGCATGTGTCTTGGAATTTGGTGGTAACTAGGACTAATACTTACCTCTTGTTAAGTTTTCATATAATAATAGTTACCACGTTTCAATCAAAATGCCTCAATATGAAGCACTATATGGACGTAGATGCCGTACTCCATTATGTTGGCGTGAAATTGGACAGAAAATCCTTGGAGGCCCTAAAATGATTTAAGACACAACCAACAAGATTAAAATTATACGAGAAAGAATGAAAGTGGCCCAGGATCAACAGAAGTCCTATGCAGAAAAGAGGAGACGACTCATTGAATTTCAGGTGGTTGATTTCGTAATGCTGGAGGTATCCCCGTGGAAAGGCATTATGCGATTTGGGAAGAAAGGAAAACTAAGTCCTAGATTTGTTGGTCCTTTCAAAATTATCCATAGAATTGGTAAGCAAGCATACCGCTTGGAATTATCGGAAGATTCGGCAGGTATTCATGACGTGTTTCATGTGAGTTATCTACGAAAGTGATTAAGAATATATGATGAAGCGATTCTGTTATCCGAGGTGAAACTGGATAATAAGTTAACATATGTAGAAGAGCCTGAAGAGATCGTAAACGAAACAACGACTACTCTACGTAATAAAGAAGAAGAGTTCGTGCTTGTCAAGTGGAAACACCATCGAGGCCCAAATTATACTTGGGAAAATAAGAATGAGATAAGACTAAAATATCCCCATTTGTTTAAATCGTTGTAATTTCGACGACGAAATCCTCAAAAGGAGGAGGTACTTGTAACATACATGTTTAGTTATCGTGTTATGTAAAATTTATATGTGAATAATATTATGAAATATTATGTGATTTGGAGTGTTGAGTTATAATAGATAGTTTTTACTAGAATTGAAGTAAACCTATGTTTAGAATTACTCACAAAATATTGGAAGTCTTATGAGATTCCAATCTAATGTCAAATATTGACATTTAATGAAAATATAAAATCTAAAATAAGTAAAATTTTGTTATTGAAAGTTGTAAAGAACCTCGTTAGAAACATTTAGGCGAAAACCTCATCGTAATCTGAGTTATAACAAAGAAGTTATGACTATTTGAAGTTTCGCGATAGAACTGACACGACACCGTATGACGTAAAAAACGAGTTTCTGATAAACTACTTTTTAGCTTTAGTAATTTAAATGGAAGTCATAGTATTCGTTAAACCGAGAATTTTCATAAAACGAACATCCAAATCTGACTTTGTATGAGAAAGTTATGATTTTTCTAAGTTTTGGAATAGCAATAGACAACTAAAAACTCAAAATAAAGATCGAGTGATTTTTAGCCGATGCAACCAAAACGAGAATCGAAGGTCCCATCAATAGTAGTACAACGGTAAAAAGACAGATGAAAACGGACATCAGATGAAGAATTTATGAATTTTTAACTGACTTTTCGTGTCCCGGCCCGTTAAAAATATAATATTAAAAATGAAATCAAAATTAGGCGACAGAGTCTAAATAGAAGTTGTAGAGTATAATCTCACCTATGCGTGGTTATAAAGAACATCAAAAATGGTGCTCGTACACAAATAATATGAAATTTTGAAGTTTTTAAATAAAAATAAATGAAAATTCGAAGCCTTATCCGACGGGTATGCTCAACGTACTACGCTTCGTACGCCCAGTGTACTTCATACGTATGTGACCTAGAGCCAGCCACGTCGACCTTTCCTTCGCGTATTGCCACATATCACACAAGGTGACACGTCCGAGACCTGGGAACCGCGCAGTTGCCACGCCACGTACGCCCAGCGTACACTGAGGCTTCGACCAGTTATAAAAGGGATGCGAGGCTGCCGTGTTTTAGGTTACAAATTCTCACTCTCTTTCACTTTCTAGCCTCTCTCAAGCCCCTCTAACACCCCCGATGTCCCGACATCATACTCGACATTGGAAGCAATTCCTGACGCCCCGAAGTTCCCGAGAAATTATATTTTCAAGTCGAAATTCTGCCCGAGTAAGGCCGACTTTCAACTAAAATCCCCGGTTTCGTCACTGAAAGTCATATTTTGAGCCGAAGAGCTGCCCAAATTATTATTTTTTCCTTCGATTATTTCACGGTGAGTTCAATATAGGAACAATTGTATGTTATGTGTTATATATTCAATGTACTTTCCTGTGTTATATCGGATTTTGGTCTCTCTGCCTAGTCGATCTTCACAAGGAAGCTGACATCAATATTGGTAATGAAGTCAACTGTTTCTCATGCTGAAATTTCAAAAGGTACTCTCTTCCTAAAGACCAATCTGTCTTCGGTCCCATTAGACAATTGCCAATATCTTGACCATACATAAACTTTTTGACTCTACGGTCACTGATCACATTGAGGCTACAAAAGATATAGCACCATATCATTCTACGTTGACTAGCCCCACACTGCAGACCACTGGTCCAATCCCATAACCCAAATCTAAAAGGGTGAATACTATATCCAAGAGAAAGAATTCAACAAAGACTGCATCCAAAGGAGTTGGCGCCTCCAAGAAGAGGAAAGTTTTCACTAAAGACCCCAAGGAGACAAAAAAATCTGATGATGACTGAAGACCCAACTCATGCCAAAGAGCCTGTGAATGTCCTTGAAGAAGAGGCAGAGGCAAATCATGTGTCTGAAGACTTGTTTCGTAAAAATAAACTCAAACTCCATACACCACCTAGCCAAAAGCATGCCACATTGAATACCCTAGACTCTCAAAAGTCTCTAGTAGATATTCGATTCAACATTGAATCACCTGGAAAAACCCCATCTATCCACTCTTCTACAGAAAGTGTAACATATTCAGATCAATTTCATGGGGACATAGCCCAATCAGGATTCCAAGTGGATCATGAAGTCGATAAAACTCCTAAGGTCTCCAGGAGCTCGCATTTACATGCCTTTACTCCCGAGGAGTTGCACTCCATTGGTATTTCTCTAACAAATACACTGCACACACACTTAACGCACTGCAAGGTCCTTTTATAAAGACCCTTGATAGAACAAGGCTGAGGCCAAACGTGATTTTAGACCAAGGAGACCAAGGTATCCCTGGGAATCCTTCACCATCGACATTACAACCAAGCGACATAGGCATGAGGAGCACAAATGTGCAAGAATCCATGAACTCGGGGGACACCTTGGTGGTGATTGAACCATTTATTATGGTAAATGATAGTTGGAGAAACCACCAGCCCTCCACAAAATCCAAAAAGAAAAAGTGTGAAACTTTCAAAAAGGCATCAAGATCCATAAGGAAAGACAAACCATGCTTCATATGTAAAAGGCAGAAGAGCTCAAATATGTTGCAACTTATTGGGCTGATTGGATCAACACCATGAAGACCATTTATGGTCTTCAGTCTGTGCAGAAATAGGTCAATAATATGCAAGAAACAATGCATAGAGCTTGAGAAGCTGAAGGCAACTTGGTAGGAGAATAAAAGGCCATTCATTCACCACTTTATATTGGTATTCAAATGATGGTGGAAATAAAGTGCAGATCAATCAGGAACCGGGTTTTAACTTTATGTTTAATGAAGAAGATGATGTTTACCAGCAAGGTCAATTTTAAGACTTTGACATGTTCTTTGGAGATGAAGAATAATGTGGATATCAACTCTCTACTTTCAAACCAAAGAAACATAAGAAGAATAAGAAGAAGAAGAAGAAGAAGAAGAAGAAGAAGAAGAAGAAAGTTGTAGTCTCTAGGAGAGAATTCATCGATCCCAAAAACAAGATCGATCACATTCTCACCGCAATCAATTGTCAACAAACACCGCTACCACCTTCCACTCAAAATCTTAAGTCCTTCGAAGAAAGGCATAAGGAAATTGGAGAAAGAGAGAATTTGACTTCTCAAAGAACAACTCTATAAGTTTAAATGGGAATCCAGAAGCTTGATAACAACGACAAGCGGACCACAAAGAGTTTATCAAGAATAATGAAGAAATCCTCTCTGAGTTCAAGGAATTAAAAGAATAGTTGGTCAAAATGACAAATAAACAAGAAGTGATGACAAAATTCTCAATCAAAGAAACCCACAAGTCTTACAAACTTGGTTATGCTAAACTCAAAGAAACCAACCGTAATCTTTAACCACCAGCCTCAGCCAACAAAACCATCAACGGAATCCTCAGCGTTGATGGCTTTTATACAAACAATCTTATATGTGCATGCGACCCTAGAATTAGATCTATGTTTTCACTATTAGATACACAACATTATGAACACATAATAAAACCCTAATATGGCTTACTATTTTCTAAATTCACCAAGAAGGTTAGATCACATACCTCTTGTTGTTATATTGCAATAACAACTCAAATCTTCAAACGCTAAGTATTGAAAGCAAGTACCACAAGTGTAGTACCTCTAATGTCTCACAAACACCAAGAGCAAATGGAGAGACAATAAAGAGAGAGAAGAGGTATGAAATTCGTCCCTAAGAACCCTTTAGGAAGCATGGACGAATTCTTATGGCAAAGCGGTGTTTATATAGGTGTGGAGATTAGGGTTTCAGTCTTTATCCTTATCCAGTTACTTGCCCACCAAGCAACCACAAGATAAGCCTTGAAAAAACCTTATCTCTTGGGACTTGGACGATTTCAAGGATATCCTTATCCTTGAATTCGTCCATCCTTTAACAAGGATAACCATTGCCCTATTTTGCAACTATCACATAATTACGATTCAGCCCCTCTAGTTTAATTAATTACACTTGGTCACAAAATTAATTCCTGATTAATTATTGGTTAATATTAATTAAACAAATATGATTTCTCCCTTAATATATTATTCTTATAACATATTAATAAATCATAATAACCTCTCTCTCTATTTATTCTCCAGTTAAGTTGCTTTGGTGAAGGCAACTCAAAAGGACCATGCACAATCGAGTCAGATACTTGACAAACATCGTTACGGGCATAGACACTAATCCAACAGTCTCCCACTTGGATAAGTCTGGTAACCACAAATGTAAGTACAACTCGATTAGCAATCGTAGCTCTCAAAGACGCTGTCAAACTCTGATCTTATCAGTAACCTGTCCTTTAGATAAGGGATCATATATTCCACCATTCTAGATATCATATAGACGTGAGAAATGGATTGAAATCATTCTCTCAGTCTATGTGTTGTTTCTCGATTTCCGATTTACGACGACTGTCTAATTGATAAAATCAAATTAGCCCTAGCCCGGCCGAGCATTTACGTTTGTCATCGCTAAATCATCGAGGGGCCCACAGATATCGCTTTTATCCTACTTTGGGTAAAAGGAACGGATAAACTTCGACTCAATGTTTGCTTGCACTCACTCACTCACCAAATCACACACAACAATAAGTTTTATAACACCAAATTATTGGTGCGTTTACATATTATCAATGTGTAACTGGTTCGCAAGATACAACTCACACATCTCAGTTTCAAGAATACAAGCTATTATCGTCTCACCAATCGCTCGTGATGAAATCCATGAAGCGATCCAAGTGAGCGTGGGTATAATCCAATGCTCAAAATCATATTCATAAGCACTCATGAATGTTGTAGCAAACCTTTGTTATGTCTAATACACTTTAGACAATCTACAAACAAATTCATGACAATCTTAATTCATACCTACTTCCAACATATGAACGACTGTGGACCATTCGAATAATTTGATTATTATGTAATAATTAATTATTCAGGAAGTCAAAACATGCAAAGTGAAGCACGAAAGTAATACTAATCCTATATAGTCCCAAACCATTGAGTATAAATAAAACACCTTTATTTAATCACCATATTGATTACTCATTATCCATTGTTTAACGTTTCAAATAATCAACTTTATAACTCGAATTATAACCATAATTGTCCCATGCTCCAAGCATGCACACTTTGGTTTCCTATGGTCTATACTTTGTGAAATAGATCAAATGAACACATTTTTCAATCATACTCATTTCACATTTCCCAGTTCTTATCATAAGTACAAGAATATCAAATTCTTGCCATTTATAAAATATGTCAAATTCTAATATTTTATGCAATGATCCTCTTGTGAAGTCACAGCACAAAAATCACAAAGACTTGGCCAACGAAATCACAAGGTACTCTATCAAGATTGTTACAGAACAATTCTATAAATGTGATGTCTCTCACTCAAAGTACATTCCTTTGAACATTCTTTTGCATAAAATTTTCTAATCTGGACATAAATTCTTAATTTCCAACTCCCAATTATGGAAACATTTCCATATTTACCATATGACAACTCATTCTTAATAGAATCTTATCTATTCATAGTAATGTCGATATGGTCCATTCAATACCATACTTCCAACTACTCACAAACGACCAATCCTCAACGAACTTTTGATCGTCCTTTGATAGTTGATTAATTATATCAGTCAAAACCAGTTCTAGTCTCTTTTCTCTCTTAATGCCCTTGGCATTTGGAAAATTTTAGAACGGTCAAATATTATAGCATATGCAGTTGTTCCTATACCCGAAGCGTATGGGACATGATGCATAATGTCTTACATAAAGATACGATACTCTATCAATCTTCTGCCATAATATTTTATGTGTCACGTTCTTACAATTCGAACTATGAAGAGGGATGCCATAATCATAATCGAAATTTAAGAACGCACTATGTATCCTTGACTAAATTTATTAACATTCCACAATCTAAGCTTTTAGATTTGAAATGAAGCATAATATTCTCTCCCTTAATTATAGCAAAACAACTTTTCAACCCTTACGACTTTGCAAAGTATAACTCTTGTTTTCTATAATTAATATTGCTAACTAGCAATACTTACCATAATAATCATGCTCCCACTTACATGGTGATTATTTCTTTACCAGCATAACACTTATGCTCCTACTAGCTTCGACATGTATTCAGAAATTAGCTGAACTTCTAGAAAACAATTTCTTAAGTTCATATTTCTAATACTAGATGCTTTGATAAGACTTTATCTAACCTTCTCAAACTCATACACTTTTCCTTGGACAACTCATATGTATATGTCTAAATGATTCTAGGACTCATATCAATAAGTCTAAAATGTTCAGACCCATTTGCCATTTCCCACAATTCGAACTATGAAGAGGTATGCCGTAATCATAGTTGAATTTGAGAAACCCAAATTACATAACGCTATCTTCAAAATCTCTCTTAGTGAAATCGTTTCCTCACAACCATTCTCATGAATGAAAGAAACCTTATGACACTTAGATTTTGTAGTGTATACATTCCCATCCATGTGAATTCGTCATAACCATAATCACAAGATAATGTTAGTGACAAATTCAAACTTCTTATGGATAGAACTTGTTCTTCTTAATTTCTTGCCATCAAGGGTCCTACCATTACTTCCAAGTTATTGAACAGCCCACCCCTTCATTTCAATGTACTTTCCATTCAACAAGGTGTCTTGCCCCTATATAATCCATTGAGAACTCGTAGAACTCACATATACAGAAAACTCAATTGGAGTGGCACAGAAAACAAAATAGTGTCAACACGATAGGTTGTAAACCTCAAGTCGTGTGCTAGGGATGATTGATAAGATTTATTCTTGATTTGTTCTTGAAACCTTTCAAGACCATTAAGACTCCCACTGACTCCTTGACATATAAGATTCTCTTGTCAGAAACATTTCTTGACATACAAATATTCAAGAGTTAGTGTAGCTTTTATCATGACAAAACACTTCATATGATTGGTCTTAGTTGGTCTTTGTCTTATCCAAGACATCACAACTTACCAATTTCAAATGTGCAAGAATAAGAAAACCTTTTTCCAAATTCCACATTTGATGAATGTTATAAATCTTCTGAAGACTTATCACTCAATTCACAATCTTGGAGTATAACTCTAAGACTTGATATTAGAACAAAGTATGATTGACTTCTTGATTTAACCATTTCCATAATTCTTGATTTCTCTTCTTAGACATACAAATTGTACTAAGACTCATTTAGAGGATCAATTGAGATATGGTTCTTAATCATTAAGACTTATCATAAAACATAATAAAATGTACTCTCCCTTCTTCTTAAAATAGAGAAACTTTTATCTTTCTGCCTCCTTGATTCTTCCTATTCGTTCTGCTATTGATTGAAACTCTTTTAATCAACCCAGAATTATACTCAATCTTTATAAGTATAATCATATTCACTAAACTTAAGTAAATCATGACGAATGTCTTTGTCACTTTTGTGGTAGACTTGATCAACGTACGACCTAGTGTATTTGATCTCCTAGTCCTTCAATTGACACTTTGTCAAGGAATTAGTCCAAATTTCCCAAATGTGAAATTTTCCACTCATCATATAATACTTGTTATACAATTCCAAGTTCCTATCCACTTGAACCTTGGGTGATGAGAAACTCTCCCTATTTGGTAAACTCTAGACACTTCCATAAATTACCTAATTAAGAATCAAATCCATTTTGTTAACAATAGAAGTACACAAACATCAATTTTTGATATATGCCATTGTAAGGGTAAAAAAATAAGATAAAACCAAAATTTATTTTATTCATAAAAGCAACGGAAAACATGTCCTTACAATGCAAAATTCAACTGAAAAACTATGTAATCAAATACTCCTAACAAATCTATCATAACTTCCTGAGCTCAAAATCTGATCTTCGAATCCATGCAATCGTAATCCATTTCTTCGTGATCAGACTCATCTTGCTCTTCCATCAAACTTCCTCTCTTTTCTCTAATCCTGCAAAACATGCAAATGTAATCTTATTACATTATGTATAAATAATAGGAATTTAAATGGAGTTAGATAGTGGATTTTATACCTAAAGTAGAGCCATACTTCTTGACTCTCCCATCTCTTAGACTCTTCAGGTCCTTTGAGCAGCTTCGTATCCATTTCCCCTTCTCTTGGCAGCAGAAACAAGGTGGGTTCTTCTAGAGTATCCACGGAAGCATGGTTGATTGAATTATCAGACAAAAATGCTCCATTACTTCACCAAATCATTTCTGATTCGGCAACAATAAGGATGTAAGTTAAGTCAATGAGGGTTACATCAAGATCCATCATATAATACTCTATTATGAACTTATCATATGATTCAGGGAGTGACTGAAGAACCCAATCCACATCAATCTTATTGGGGAAAGACGCACCCAACATAATCAACCTATCAATGTGTGATTTCATCCCTAGGACGTGAGCACACACGAGTTTACCATCTTCATGTTCCATTGCCAATAGGGCTTCGGTGATCTTGAACCTTTCAAATCTTCGATCTTGTGGTTCAGGGAGAACAATGGGAGGAGAAGGAGGAAGTGAAATCAAGCTAGTCCACATTGATCCTTCAATTTGGAACAAGCTTTCACTTTTAGTAGGAACACCTTTTCCTTGGGATTCTGGAAGACCACGGTTAGAATCAGACATCTACAAAACGGGAGAATTTCAAGTAAGTTGATAGAATCCTTAATGAAACAACCAAATGAGACATTAAGGCTAGGATCCAACAACATTATTTACATATTAGAAGAGGGATGCCGTAATCCAACATGCAAATAATTCGGAGGAAAGTGAATGACGATTCACTAATTCTTCACCATGAAAATATAAAGGCTTAAGTTTTAAATGTATTAAGAATTCCAAGATTTCCTTTGAGATTCATTGAACCTTTCAATGGCATGTTCAAATCTCAATATGCCCCTCTCGTTTGTGACTGGGATGCTGAGGATCACAAAGTAGGTGTGAATAACCATGCAAATCTACATGGTGCCCCTTATTGTTACAATCACCTATTCGATGTGCCGGTAAACCAGACACACTCCATCGAACTATGACAAACATTGAGTCACCCTTTGCCACCTTTGCTTAGAACCAATTAGTGTGCCGGTTAACCACACACGCTCCACTAACTTCTTAGCAAGGGTGCAAAGTGTAATTTCATGGGATTGCATCAATTTCACTTTTGCCTAAAGTAACTAGGATTGGGAATTTGTAAAAGCGTTTAGTTACTCTACATAGATTCATTATGCTTATTAATGAAGAGAGGATTGCCCTATCCTACCCGTTCGGATAACGACCCTCCACCAATCAAGGAAGCGGTGGGTAAGAGTGGATACCCATTAAACGGCCATTTTATAGGCCATAACCTTATACCCCCCTCATAGATCGGCTTCGTGAATGAGACCTACTAACGGTAAGGCTAGCATTTAAGTTATACATATATAATATTAGACATTTAATGTTATACATAGTATAAGGGTGTATTTTACACTTTTAAAATACTAGGTGGTTTAAAATTTATAAATTACACTTAAAATATAAACCTTATCATTATGGATTTATTAACTCTCTTTTAATTATACACTTAATTAATTTAATAAAACCATAAGGGTGTAATTTGAACTTTTCAAAATTAGGTTTTAGAATTTAACATTTTTCAAAATTAAACTTTTAATCAAACAATTTAAATTCCAAAACTTGAGGGCAGGTTTTGAAACTTTTCAAAAACAATTAAGTTTTAATCTGACTTTAAAATTTTCAAAATTTAAGACTATTTAAATTAAAATTTTAAATATTAAAACTCTTGATTTAATAATTATCTTGAATTAAACTATTAATTTAAATTATTAAATCATAAGGGATTATCTAGATCATAAAGGATATTTACCAATTAAACAATTAATTTATCCTAATCCTTTTAATCCCTCTAAATTTCGAAAATCATGGAATAGGATAATTCAAAATCTTTAATTACCATATATAACCATTAAAGGATAATTACAAGATATAGGATAATCCAAATCCCTAAAATTTAGGATCTTATCTTGGGGAGGAGGATAATTTTGAAAATCATGGGGATTTTCAAACCCTAGATTTTGAAATCTTGAGGCTTAAGGAAAGGATTTGAAAACCCTTTCAAATTTTCGCAAATTAGGGTATAGAAACCCTAATCTCGAAATTTCAAGCCTCCTAGGGTTTATTGGCTATAAACCCTAATATGTCAAGTTCATACAATTGTATAGTACTAATTGAAAACAAGTTAACCAAAGTCCCTGATACCACTGATGGGTTTTATACAAACAATCCTATGTGTGCATGCAACCCTAGAATTAGATCTATGTTTTCACTATTAGATACACAACATTATGAGCACACAATAAAACCCTAATATGGCTTCCTATTTTTGAAATTCACCAAGAAGGTTAGATCACATACCTCTTGTTGTTATATTGCAATAACAACTCAAATCTTCAAACCCTAAGTCTTGAAAGCAAGTACCACAAGTGTAGTACCTCTAATGGCTCACAAACACCAAGAGAAAATGGAGAGACAATAAAGAGAGAGAGAGAGAGAGAGAGAGAGAGAGAGAGAGAGAAGAGGTATGAAATTCATCCCTAAGAACCCTTTAGGAAGCATGGACGAATTCTTATGGCAAAGGGGTGTTTATATAGGTCTGGAGATTAGGGTTTCAGTCTTTATCCTTATCCAGTTACTTGCCCACCAAGCAACCACAAGATAAGCCTTGAAAAAACCTTATCTCTTGGGCCTTGGACGATTTAAAGGATATCCTTATCCTTGAATTTGTCCATCCTTTAACAAGGATAACCATTGCCCTATTTTGCAACTATCAGATAATTACAATTCCGCCCCTTTAGTTTAATTAATTACACTTGATCACAAAATTAATTCCTGATTAATTATTGACCAATATTAATTAAACAAATATGATTTCTCCTTTAATATATTATTCTTATAACATATTAATAAATCATAATAACCTCTCTCTCTATTTATTTCTCCAGTCAAGTTGCTTTGGTGAAGGCAACCCAAAAAGACCATGCACAATCGGGTCAAGTACTTGACAAACATGGTTATGGGCTTAGACACTAATCCAACAAGTGTTTCCAAAGATATATATAGCCATCTCATCCAATCTCAAATTCCAACAAACAATGACTTGAGTGGCCAAATGTTAATTCATTTTGGCAAAATTTTTGAAAAGCTGAATGAGCTTAATGCATTGTTTGAGGAGAAGGGTAAGCCTTCTTCCTCAAAAGAGGGAAAAGATATGGTTGTTCAAGTCGATGAAAGCAACAAATCTTCTTTTGAATCCAACAAAATTCTTACTCTTCCTCCTAGTCCAAAAGAAAAAAAAATCCCTCCTCAGTCTCCAAAAAAAACTTCACTTCAATCTCCTCAAAAGAATAAAACTCAAACTCCTCCACTCTCCCCAAAGAAACCTTCACCTGTCAAACAAACTGTTCTGGAGCCTTTCATGTCTGATGAAAACTCCTATGATTCCCCCAAGACAAAACAAAAGAAGGCAGACTGGATGGCAGTTAAGCTAAATGAATATATATGTTAGCCCAAGGTTTTGACACAAGCATACACACATCCCTGATCACCTCCTGGGTTAATCCAATCCGAAGACTCCTTCCTCTACAGCATACTGAGACATTTCTCTCTCTCTTTCTCTCTCTCTCTCTCTCTCTCTCTCTCTATCTCTCTCTAAATGCTAAATACTTCCTAGTATGTAAGTCCTTTTGACCAAAGTATCCTTGAACCAAATAGAATGGTCGTGGAGTTTGAGAGACCGAATCTGTTCTACAAGAAGTATGGGAAATCTGCAAAGGAAATCTTGTCAAATCACATTCCCGAAGCCGTAACAACTTTCAAACCAAGGTCCTTCAAAGGAGAAACCTTTCTCACTGCGGTGGAGAATACCATTAAAAGTGTGTATGTGTAATACTTTTAAGAATGCTTGTATTAAACTTTTTTGTAATTTTATTATAAATATAATCTTTTTTAATTAATATTATTGTAAAAAAATAGATTATATATTTGTCAAAACTAAATTATTAGAAGGGGTGTGTTTCACAATCTCTGTAAGTTGCATGAATGGAATATACCGGGAATATACTTTTGGGGGGTAAAAAATGGAGTAGGGTTGGAGTTGAAGTACAAGTGTGCCAGTTATCTAGGACGATTCTATGTTATGCATGTATATTGTATGCAACTTGGTGTCATTGTATGTTAAATTGGTAGGGTCTTGCCTGTTGATTGTATGGTAATGTAAACAATTATGATTGCTTAGGATAATTGAAAAAGGTCGGATATCAATATTATGTATGTTCGACTAGCAAAGGACACCATTGATAAGTGGTCAAGGGAAGGGTAACTAGGCAAGGGTAGTTGCCAAGGAAATATAGTCTGTTAGTTTATATTATGATTTTAAGCTATATGGTTATGTGGTAGTGATAGCTTGGATTCTATGTAGTCTAAGTTGGATAGCTTAAGAACTCTTGGTCTAATGTCTGATTGTGATGTTCTTGTCTGATTCTTCTCTCTTGGGTGGATTATTTGTTTGATTCAGGGTCGGCCGAGAGATTTTGGAAGCCCTGTGCAAATTAGTAAAAATAGGTCTCAAAACTTGAAAAATCTAAAAAGATGTGCAAAACAATTTTAATTTTTTTTGTATTGCAATGTAAGTTAAAATTCATTCAAAATAATAAAAAAAACACTTGCCTCTACTTAAAAAGTGTCATCCTCCTAGTATTGGCTTAAACGAATTTCTCAATTAATTCTTCATAAATAATTTTATCCAAAAATTTTGTCTCAATTTTAATCAAATCCAATCCATTAAGCCGTTCTTGTGTCATTGTAGATCGTAAGTAAGACTTCAATATCTTCAATTTGGAAAAACTTTTTGTTGTAGATGCAACAGTAATAGGAATAGTTAATAAAATTCTATATGCAATAGATTTATTAGTAAATCAATCAACACATTTTAAAAAAAAATTAGAATATCTATTGCTATCATTTTTTCTTTAGGTAAAAGATGTAGAAGTAATTTTAATTCAACATATAAATCATTTCCATCAATATTTGATTGTTCATCTTGTTTAAGTGAAGTTTCAAGAGTCTTACAACATGACTTTAAGCTCATATCATCCAATGAACGTAATTTTTTAGAGTTAAATGAAAACCCAAAAATATTATCATATTGTTGATATTTTTCAAACCTTGTAGTTAGAGAAGAAATTGCTTGATAAAAAATGTACAGAAAATATTTCACCCTAAAATATTTTTGTGGGGATTTTGAAACACTATAAGACGTATCATTTGAAGTTTCATCAAAATGTTTTTTTACTTTAACTTCACGTTTTAGGAAACATTGGCTTAGTGTTCATTTCCAACGCAATTTCTTTTACAATTTTTAAAGCATTTAAAAAACCAACTTCTCTATATTCTTTAAAAAAAAAAATAAGCCCCTTTATTTTTTCCATCGCAACATCAATAAGCATATCTTTTGATTGCAATTGTTTGCTAACTAAGTTAATAGTATTTAACATTTCATACCAATTACTAGAGCCTTTATTAACTCAAAGTTACCAAGTTCATTTTTTGCTAAGGATTTAGCTTCACTTTTTTATTTTTGGATCATTATCATTTTTAGCAATTTGAAGTAAAGCTTTGTTAATATCTAAAAATTGAAATCTTATTGCTTTTACACTATCAACACGGCTCTCTCAACGAGCGGATGACAAAGATGTAGGAGTTAATCCTTTCACATTATCTTTTAAAACTTGCCATCTTTTAGTCGAATTTGCAAAGATTGTATAAATACATTGTATGCTTAAAAAAACCTTTAGCTTTACCACAAGTATTACCCATATCACATAAAGTTAAATTTAAACTATGACAACCACTAGAAGTGTAAAAAGCTCTTGAATTCATATCCAAAAGCTTTTTTTGCACTCCTTGATGTTTTCCTTTCATATTTGACCCATTGTCATAACCTTGTCCACGCACATTATTATTGTCTAGATCAATCAAATTCATTTCATTTTGTAAAACATCAAAAAAACTTCTTTTTCAGTTGTATCATTTACATCAAAAAACCCTAAAAAAGATTCCTTGATGCAAACAGAACCCGATGATACATCTTCATATCTTAAAATCAAGTTCATTTGCTCTTGGTGACTTATGTAAGGTCTACAATCAAGTATTACAGAAAAATATTTCTTTTTTTTTTTATTTCTTTAATAATCATATATTTTATTTCATGAGAAAGCAAAAATATTTATTCATTTTTTATAATATGCCGAAGATAATGATTATGGATACCATCAATTGCTATACGTTGAACATGCTCATGGAGAACCACATAAAACGCAACTAACATTTCAATTAAGCCTAAGAAATTTTCATTGTTACTTTCATACAATTTTTCATTAGTACCACAAAAAGGTAGATTATATTTAGCAAGAAATTTCACAACAGCAACAATTCTCAATGAAACTTTTCTCCAACGATTTTTTTCTTTTTGTATTTGTTATTGAGTCTCTTTATAAATAGTTTTATTTTTTTTTTGTAATTTTAAACTCAAATCATACAAAATAGTTTTATTTTTCTCATGTTCTATACTTGTTTCATGGTCTTTAGTTCTAGTGCTTAGATGTATCCAATCCCCAAAACACTCATTTGCTAATTGATTTTTTCCACACCCTTTTATGAATATTTTACAACAAAAACAAAATATTTTATCAAGTTGTTTAAAATAAACAAGTCAATCTCTATCACATTTTTGCCTATTTGGGAAAACCCTAGTATAGTATAAAGCAGGAAATCTTCTTAAATATTTATCTTTAGGATATTTTTGAATAGAAAAATCTATTTTTGTACCTTCTAATGCTAAAATATTTATCATATTAGAATCAAGAGTTTTCCAATTTGTTGGATCGAAAATATCAAATGTATAAATGTTATTAGCGTCATCAAAATTATGATCATTAACACTAGCTTCATCAAAATTGTTATCATCAACATTAATATCATCTATATTAGCATCATTAACATTAACATCATCACTATTAGTTCCATTAACAATAACATTATCAACATTAACATCAATATTAATAGTTTTCTTTTCTTTTGTTTGTTTTATTATAAACTTGTCCATAGATCCTTCTTGAACTTTAGTATATTCTTCAATTTTTTGTTTCTTTTTACGTTTTTCATGTCCAGATTCATATTTTCTTATTCAAGGAGGCATACTAAAGTCTAAAGTAGTAAAGTGTAAAAAAGGAGAGGAAACACCTAATTTTTAGATGTCTTCTTCGTTTGTGATATTACAGATTTTAAATTCCTTGATATCCTTCTCAGTTTTTAGTTTTCGATTCTGAACAAATCAAATACACTACATCTGTAAAAATATAAATAAATATGAAAAAAATTACTAAAAACAAAACAGGTAAAAACCATTATCAACATAAAATAGAGAAAATCATAAAGAGGATAATGTGTTAATCCTTCATTTTGATTTCCAGGTTTCTGAAAGAGTGAAAAACTAAGAATTTCAGGATTTTCAAAAAACCAAAGAGTTATCACTATTCATTGTTCTACTGTTCATGAGCCAAGGCCTATTGAGAGAATCAAAACCAAAGTTTTCATCTGTCAAGAACTCAATTTTATGTGAGATATTCTAAAAAATTATTCTGATTTTAAAGTACCTTTTTCTAATTCTGAATTGATTCTTGAAAAGACCGATTCAACGATTCTGGTTTTCATTTTTGAAGCCACCTGGTGCAGATTCTAAAAACAGATTCTAATTATCGAACTCTTTGGGGTCGAACTCCGATTAACTTCTAGATCTAAGTGGAAGTGAGACTGTGAGTTTGTGAGAGAAATAGAGAATCAGAGAGGAGATAGAAATCAGTGAATGGAGAGAAAAAACAAGAATTAAGAAAGAAGAGAATGAAGATTATTGGACTCATTGGGGTTGGATTTTGAGATCGTTGCATTGTAACATACGAAAGGGATTCCTTGATTTATGCTAATATCGTGAGAATAGAGGGGAGATTGAAGATCGATTGATTGCCTCTTTTTTTCCCGCTCCTTGATTCCTATGAGTGTTGGTAGTTCCTAAATTTCCCAATCTATTTTCCCTTCGTTGGGCTAACTGGTATTAAAGGATTAAAGAATTTTGTGGCCCCATAAAATTATAGGCCCTGTGCAGACACAACAATTGCACACGTTAATATCCGACCCTGGTTTGAGTGTCTATCTGATTCCTAACTACATATGACTTTGTATTGTTTGAAAAACCATGGCGGTAGCCGATGGAACTTTCTTGTAAGACCATGGGGACAGCTCATGAAATTACAAGGAAAAGAGCATGGGGGTAGCCCATGGCATTGCAAGGAAAATACCATGGGGGTAGCCCATTTGCATTTGCTTGTAAGACCATGGGGTATCCCATGGCATTGCAAGGAAAAGACCATGGGGGTAGCCCATGATAGTTACTTGTAATACAATGTGGGTAGCCCTTAACATTGCAAGGAAAAGACCATGCAGGTAGCTCATGTGATTGTGGGGCATTTCCTACAAGTTAGTTGAGGCTTGATAGTCCTTGCGGGTTACGGTAAAGGAGAGTCCTCGAAAGAGAGTCGAGGAAGTGTAGTATTTTGCATATGGCTAGTTGTATGTATGTGAGTGAGGAGTATAATGGAGTTATTTTAAGTGACTTGGGAATCTTGGAACAGTCCTTGGAATAAGTTTGGATAGGTGTGGAAGGTAGTATTGGGCTCGTACTATTGAAATCACAAGATCCATATTTTGGTCAAGGAAGTGTTATAGGAATACCAAAAAAGTTGTAGGTAGGTATCCATAGTATAGGTTGGCATTATGCATTAACTTTGATGTGTTCACATTATATTTCAAATTTAGGATGGCAAACTTTCATGTTGGTGATTCACATCTGAGTGAGAGGGATATCTGCGACATAATTACGATAGAGATTTCATGGTTTGCTAGGGAGGTTTGGTCAGATATGATTTGTACTCTCAGAGATGGGATGGTTTTGGTGTTGGGTGAGCGGATTAGGATTCTATTGGCTAAGTTGGAGGCCGGCCGACCATGGGTTCATATGGTCACCTTCAGGGAGTTTGATGTTGTTTCTTTGGGATTACAGAGCCAATCATAAGAGAGTGTCTTTCGTGCCAGCTTTTGTCCCGTGGAGGTCACTGTCAAATTTGTAGAGCGTCTTCTGCATTTTGGAGCTAGAGATTGGTGGTGCGAGGTCATTTTGGGCCTCGAACCGGATGTGGTGAAGTCCATGTCATGGGAGGATTTTGTCACCAAATCCAAGAAGGAGTTTGTGCTAGTGATTGAGGTTTAACAGTTGGCCTGAGAGTTTTTGGCAAATAAACAGACTTCAAAGACAATAGAGGAGATCACCGCCAAGTTCAAAGAGAGAGCATTGCCTTTCCTTCAGTATGCGACAACAAAGAAGCTGAGGATGACTCGCTACCATGATATGTTCTGAATAGAAATCCAAGAGCACGTGAGCATCTCGAGTCATAAGACTCTTTCCGTTTTAGTTGGGAGAGAGAGAGAGAGAAAGAGAGAGAGATGGATATATATATATATATATATATATATATATATTGAGAGAGAAAGAGAGAGACTTAGAGTGGGAGTAGGAGTTGGAGATCCGTCAATAGAAAAGGATACATTATCAGGTTCACGCATCGGCATCAACAGTCAAGAAGGATAAGGTGACTAACTTTCGGTAAGGAAATTGAGAAACTTATAGGTCCTATGGTAGGTGTCGCTAGATTCATTGGGGCACTCGTTGTGTGTCAGTTTTGAGATATTTCAGATACGGTCAAGAGGGGCTTGTTTTACAGTCATCCAGGCGATGTTAGTTTTGATTATCCTTTGAGAGCGGATGGGGTGATTTTGGATCTAACACCTTTTAGCTTGGAAATTACCAGATGGAAGGCATGGGATGGATGGAGTTCCAAGAACAGGGGTATGAGCTATCAATTCTTCATCTTGATCGGATGTGCATTATTGATGTCATTAGTATCTTGTTGTTTACGTTTTCGATGTTTTAGTTGTTAACATGGATGATCTGTTGAATGGTATTTTTTTTAATCAACTACGGTTTTGTTTAGATTGATTATTTATGATTGGATTGCTTGTTGATTTTGGTGTTGTAGATGTGTGTTGGAACTCTTGGATTTCGGTTTGAAGGATTCGGATTCTCTTATGCATTTGATGTCAGGTATGGTTATTAGGAACCAAGTGGTGCAATTATTGGAATGACTCATAATTTTGAATGGTTATGAAGTCGTTGGAGTCTAGTCAATTTCAAGTGGGGGAGAATCAATTTATCATACAAAAATGATTGTAAGACTATGGGTGGACCATATCATTCACTTGGGTTGGAATGACTCTGTTGAAGCATGAAGTGACCCTCTGCAGCTAAGAAGTACCGAATTCCAAACATGATGTTGCGGTAGTAGTTATTGTTAAGAATACTTGGGAGTTATCATCAAAGACCTGATACCGGTGTGGAGAAGGTTGACCCGAAGAGTAATTTACTTTGTCTTTTGTAATCATATATGTCAGAAAAGTAATGTTCACCTTTTCTGACATTGAGTAGTCATTTGTGTCATGTCAGTCAAAATAGCAAGTATGGCCATCTTACTTTGGAGCATTTTATTATTTTTAATGTAACTTGTTCAGCTATTTATAGGTGATCATGTTGATCAATCTAGAACCCACTTCTCCAAGACTTTCGCTATATTACAATTTATTGAATACGAGTCTTCATTATCTTCATCTGTTGTTTATGCAGTTCATCACTTACTAACTCGAGTTTGAATGCAAACCTTGTTACGATTCAACTAAGTATGTGTGCTTATATTTACTGATTAGTCTTGCTGTTATATCTTTCCTGATTATTCAGTATTTTTCGTTATTATTGAGCTTATCAAAAGATCCAATGAGACTAACTTATATTTCCAAAAATCAATCCTGAAGTTATTCTCTCAACAGACTCGTCGGCCGTGTTAGGCTGTATCCTTTGTTTAGTTATTCCTAGGGTTCATCATGAGTGATGCTAAAACAAAGTGGTTATGTAGGCTGCTTTAGTCTTTATTGGTTGGATTATTTGTTTGGGGTTTGCTC
This sequence comes from Lactuca sativa, assembly GCF_002870075.4. Classification (NCBI taxonomy): domain Eukaryota; kingdom Viridiplantae; phylum Streptophyta; class Magnoliopsida; order Asterales; family Asteraceae; genus Lactuca; species Lactuca sativa. Next base: position 89,468,960 of record NC_056627.2, on the reverse strand, counting down.
TTACGTCTTGATAAGAATTTGTCGACATATGATGGTTAGTCATGGATCCTATTATCCAGTTATCGGTGAGTTATTGATCAACATTTTAGTTACTTAGGTTGTGTATGGTACTCGTTCATCATCGGTTCATGTGATTCTCGGTAAGGACCGAGATGAAATTTGTTCTGGAAGGTGATTGACTGCTTTAGAATGTTAGCTCTAGAGCTTCAGTGGATGAAACTTTGATTCTTGAGAGTTTTACTCATGGATGGATTATGCAACTGTACGTGAAGACTTAATGATTGTATATCGTAGACTCTTATGAATAGAGTTCTGAAAACTCATAAGGAAGTGGTTTAAAAACCTACATGTGACTTGGAAGTTGTTAAGAAGAAATTTGTATTGGTAGATTTTGAGGACAAAATCTACTTCAAATGGGAGAGAGGTGTAACGCCTCGTTTCCACCTAATGATTTGAAAATATTATTAATAAATAATAGCAAACATTTGTATAATTAAAACCTAAATGTTGTAGGTTTGAAAAATGAAGTAACTAAATAAAAGACATTATAAAAATGTTAACAACAACAACAACAACAACAACAACAATAATAATAATAATAATAATAATAATAATAATAATAATAATAATAATAATAATAATAATAATAATAATAGCTTATTTATTTAATATAAATAGCATATATTTAGTCCAGGGATTAGATTATAATTTTTAGAACTCGTTTGATCATAAAATCTCAGATTATGGTGAAAAGCATTAACATACCAAACCCTAAGGCCCTTATTAGTCAACTTTCCAAATTTGAGTTGTCACCTTCTTCCCTAACCCGATGCATATACCATAACCACATTTTTCTTCATTTGAACCTAAAAATCATGGCATTCTTGAAAGCCATTGAATTCCCTTTCCTAAATAGCATCTAGACACACATTATCAGCCATACTCTCTCATCCCTTGAGCCTTAAAATTGATGAAAACGAGAGAAGCAGAGGGAGGCTACCACCACCCAGATCTCGTCGGATTTTCGAAAATACCACCACTAGTCGTTGTCGGAGCTTCGTTACAGTGATGTAACCTCCAGAAAATATGGAGATGAGAATGTAGGGAGAAGGAGTGAGAGTGGGTGATTTGCACTGACTGTATAATCTAACTCACACGGGAAGGTGGTGGAGGCGAGATTTAGGTGTGAAGAAGGACTAAAAGGGATCCACAACTTCAACCCCCATGCATATGGAAAATGCTTCACATAAATGTAGTCAGAGAAAGGGGTGATGGTCATCGGAGGCCATGCCATCGTCGGAGATGATGTTGTCACCGGAGATGGAAACCTTTCCAGAAAGACAGTGTTGCCAGCTGTGGAGGGTATTGTGCGGTGCCTAGGCAAGTATGGCAATCTCTTGACCTAACTGACCACATATTTAAGAATTGGGCTTTTAATTGTTGGGTTGAAATCTTTATGGATTCAATTAATGTTTTGGGCTAACTAACATTGGGTTTAATTGCAAAATAAGCATAATATAAGCTAAAGTCTTATTAATTGTAAAAGGGAACTAAGGAGTTGTTTGGTAGCATCTGGATTATTCATATCTGGATGATATAGATGTCTGGATGATGTAGAGGCTCTGTATGAATCTGTATCTGAATGATATTTTGATGTTTGATCAGACATCTGAATGTCTGTCTCTTAACGGTGAAAATGACCAATTTAACCTTATGAACTATTTGTTACTGTTTGGTTGGACTGAACGACTGTGCTGAATGATACTGAATTTGTAAATAATTATAAATAAAATAGAAAAATTCATATAAAATTCAAATTAAACATAAAAAAATACAAATTAAAATTCATATAACATCCAAATTAAACATCATATAACATCCAAATTAATCATAATCCTCAACATACAACTTTAGAGTAATTGATTAGCAATCTGGTTACGCAAATTAGCCATATATTCCTTGTCTTGGTTACCCCACAGAATGTTGTGTACGCTTTGGTCATCACTTCCTCCACCTAAGTTAACAGTAAACATAGTGTCCTCTTCAAAGTCCATAAATAATTGATCACGAATATTACATTTCCTTATAAAATTATGGATTGCAAAAAAAAGCAAGAACTATGTCTCTTTGTATTGGAAAAGGATAAGGAGCCATTTGTTTTAGGATTGGAAATCCCGTCTTCAAAACTCCATAAGCACGCTCAATAACATTTCTGAGTTGTGCGTGAGCATGGTTGAAGTTTTCCTCCTTGGTTAATGCACGTTGTCTTCGGAAATCGGATAACTTGTACCTCATATTGCGGTAGGGAGCCATAAATCCACGGGTGTTGGTGTATGCGATATCACAAACGTAATATTTGTTTATAAATTTAAATTTTGCAATTTTTATATGAAAAATAGATAATATATTTAATAATCAAAGTTACAAAAAAAATTGCACACCTGGTGGTGGAAATGGAAAGCCGGAAGTTGGATTAAATACAACTTCTTTTAGAACTCGTGAATCATGTGCTATGCCCTCCCAACCGGCCCATACAAACGTGAATATCATATCAAAATTACAAAGTCCAATAACATTTTGATAGAATTCACCTTTTCTTCTTCCCCTATAACGAGTTAGTTGATCGGCGGACATGAATGCATGTACAAGAGTTCCATCTAATGCACCTATCGCTCCCGAAAATATTTCTTTCTACTTTCTATGTCGTCCTGATGTGTTTACTATTTCATTAGAAGATGTTGGCACAATAATTTCTCTTGCAAAATTCATCATCGCATTTAGAACCTCATGAAAACACCTATGAATTGTTTATGTTGAATGTTGAAATCTACATTTAACCATTCGAAACCGATCATTGTGTCTGATAACTGTTAAAAACATAGCTAACTTTTGTTCAACACTTATTGACCGACTACTTTGCAATCAATTTTTTTGTTTAAAATGGTTGCATAGTAGTACATATGCTTCCCGTGAAAGACGCATCAACTCATGACATTGTAGAGAAGATCCATGCAACAATTCTTGTGTAAATGCATGACCGATCAATGTCGAATTCAAGTCACTTATCGTTTCTATTCTTGTCAAAGTTAAAAACATCCAATACCAAGAAAGCAACATGAAATACACAGTATCATCATCGGTATCCATAAATCACCTGTCAACAACATTTAAAATTCAACATTATAAAAACATAGTGTCAAACAATATATAAAATTCAACATTTTAAGAACATAAGGTCAAACAACATATAAAGTTCAACATTTTAAATCCATAACGACACACATTAAATAAAATCCTAAAAAAGTTCAACATTTTAAATCCATAACGACACACATCAAATAAAATCCTAAAAAAGTTCGACATTTTAAATCCATAACGACACACATCAAATAAAATCCTATAAAAGTTCAACATTTTAAATCCATAATGACACACATCAAATAAAATCCAAAGAAAACATCACATTAGGCCATACTTTGATCTGACATTCTTTAACCACATCTCACAGGCTTCCGTCGCAAGAAATAGCAAAACTTTTCTAAGATCGGCACTTTCACCAAAAAGAAAAACAGCCGTTTGGTATCTTGGGTCAGATATTTCCCATTCCATTTTCACCAACATTTCCATACATGATGCCATATCGTACTCTTTATGCTTCTCTACTAACATCTTTGCAACTTTGCTAATTTCATCACCGACTTCAATGATCTTTGCATCGATTACTGCTTTTCCTTTTCCTTTTCCTTTAGCTTCTTTGTTTTTTGAAACACTAGAGGTTCCTTTATTTAGACTTTCGGGTGAAGTCATACTTTCCATCTGACTTACATTAATACCATCAAAGTCACTTAAATTAATGTAGGACGAATCATGAGAAGGGTGAGGAAGTGTAGAAGATGGCCCCCATCCATGAATGCCAGTCGCTGCCAATCCATCGAACAACTGAACACAATGATTAGGGTACACTAGTGGAGAAGTTCTCAAAGTTTCCACCATTCTGTTCGACTGCATGAAAATATTATAAATATTATAAAATATTATGATATATTACTTCTAATCAAAAATCACAATACCTTAATCTCTAGTTTCCATTCGGCTTCTTCCATGTTAAACATCTTAGTTATAGGGTTATAAACGTTGCCTGTTTTGTTTTTTAATTTCAACCAAGCCCGAAATTTTGCCTTTAGATAGTCGTATTGATTTTTCATTTGTTTTTGATCAACTACAAAATTGTATTATGTTTTCAATCTTTCAGCTACTTTCTTCCAGGAGATTGCTTTCAAACTACTCCCTTCACGCCTGTAAGTTGTAAGTTCTTGAATATAAGCTTCAAGAAATGCTTTTTCAACACCTTCTATCTGTTTCCAATTAATTCTAGGTCTTTTTTGTGCCATTTGTGCCATGTTTATTATTCAAAATTCAGCAAGATCATGTTTCAGCAACAAAATCCAGCAACATTATAGAAAAGTCAAGCAAAATCATAGCAGCAACTCAACAAGAACAAATATGGCACGAAATTCAGACTTCACAAAAATCAACAAACAACCCCTTAATTACATATCAACAAGAATTTAGAAAGAACAAACCAAAACCACAACAATATGCTTAAAACTCAATTAGATTTCACACAAATCATTCACCCAAGAACAAATTGATCAGCCAACATAGCAAGACAACAAGAACATGACAATAACACAACACATTGTTGATTTCGTTTCTAGAAATAAATTTAAGAAAGAAGAAATGTTTAAAAATCTCTATAGTGAATAAGGAAGAAAAAACAATCGCTCTAGTGAAGTTAGAAACGTACCAGCGATTGGGAGGAGGTGACGAGGAGGGAGGCGACGCAGGTGGAGGCGGATCGGCGCTATATGACGTCCGATTGCAAGCTGAAATCGGTGGAGGGAGTTTTTGTTGTTCGCTGAAGTAGAAGAAGGAAGAAAAAAAGAGGCGGGCGATTTTAGGGTAAGGGAATCAAAGGAAAAACTTTCATCCAGACACCTTATGATATCTGAACAAATAAGACATTTTTTTTTAATATCTGGTTGATTCAGAGGCTAAAAAAACTTTCAACCAAACACTCTGAATCTGAATGATCTAGAGCCAGCCTCTTTATGGGATGATTAAGAGGCCAAACAAACACCCCCTAAGTTTATTGGTTAAGGTTGTTTATTTTGTCTAGTGAACGATAATATTTATGTGATTATGGTTCGGTTAAATTAATTAAAGGTAATTAAATTAATTTGAATTATATGTATTAATAGATTCGTTAAAATATGAGGCTCAAATTGATTATTTTGCGGTTAAAATATTAGCGACATTTAGTTATAATACTTTAATGTGAATAACTTTAGAAGTTCATCATTTCCAGTATGATGATAAAAGTGAATAAATATTAATAAATAATATTTGAAATATTGGATAAGTGAGGTTTATTAATATAGTTGTAGGTGCTCAAAGAGATGGAAATTTTTCTTAGGCACTCTAGTGGTTTTACTTTTGTGTTTCCTGTTCAGGTGAGTCTCACTATGCCATTTATCTCATTGTATATCCTATGTATGTTAGGATAGATGTACTATTAGATTACAAGTCCGCTAGTTTTCTAGGAAGACTCCTTGTTATGCGTGTATTGTGTAGGACACTTGGTGCCACAGTATGCTAAAATCATAGGGTCTTTCTTGTTGATTGTATGGTACTGTTAGGAGCTATGATTGGTTAGGATAATTAGGAAAGGTAGGTTCAGAATATTATGTATGTTTGACTAGCAAAGGATTCCATTGATAAGTGGTCAAGGGCAGGGTAACTAGGGAATGCGAGTTGCCAAGAAAATGTACTCTGTTAGTTTATATTATTAGTTTATGCTATGTATTTAAATGGTAGTGATAGCTTGGATTCTATGTATTTTATATTGGATAGCCTGAGAACTCTTTGTCTAATGCCTGATTTTGATATTCTTATTTGATTATTTTCTCTCATTTGGATTATCCGTTTGTCTTTCTATATGATTCCAGACTACATATAACTTTATGTATTGTTTTACAGACCATCGGGGTAGCTCATGGTATTACAAGGAAAAGAACATTCGGGTAGCCCATGACACTTGCTTGTAACACCATGGGGTAGCCCATAACATTGTAAGGAAAAGACCATAGGTGTAGCCCATGGCTCTTTTCTGTACGACGTTAGGGTAGCCCATGACATTGCAAGGAAAAGGCGATAGGGTAGCCCATAACACTTGCTTGTAAGACCATGTAGGTTGCTCGTGGCATTTCTAGGAAAAGACCATGCGTGTAGCTCTTGGAATTTCAAGGAAATGACCATGGGTGTAACCCATGGCACTTGCTTGTAAGACCATGGGGTAGTCCATTGCATTGTAGGTAAAGACCATTGGGGTAGCACATAGCTAGATGTAAGACTATGATTTGACCTATAAAATTCACCCGGGGTTGGAGCAGACCAGTTACTTTATGTATGATTGTTACATATGTTTACGTGGATAAGAGATCTGATTGTTTGGTGATAGAGCTGAGCTCTTGTGTGGATGCGTTATGTGTATGATGAAATATATGTCATACTGAGGAACTCAATAAGCTTTATTCTTATAGATGTGGATTAAACATTTTTGTAGGTCGTTCATGAGGAGAGCTCGACGGAACTGTACACATGCATCAAAGATATTCGTTTCAATGGTTTTGTAAACTTAACTCTAATAATGTATGTTTCCAACCAAATGAATGTTACTTAATGATTTTTGAAACAAAGGTTTTAACTTGTTATTATATTTTATATTTGAAAAATCTCTAGAGATTTTCGGGACGTTACACGCCCTACACACAATTTTGTTAACACAGGTCTATGTGTACTTACGACTTACACGCCATTTCATGAGCACAGGTCTATGTGTACTTACGGCCTACAAGCCATTCCGTCAACATGGGTCTGTGTGAACTTACGGCATACACGTTATTTCGTCGACACACTGTCCTATAGGCTCCCACCCTCTTTAACCGTTCCACCATCATCCCCCAACAAGTACGAACATAGAGAGTACACTATAGATTCTACTAATACAGGGACAACTATACTTTCTATTCTACTACTTTACACTTAAGCACTTACAGACTAATCTATCATCTTTACTCTATTAGTTTCCTATCCTAACATGAATGGACTTGTATTATAATACATATTATATTGAGATAACTCCCCTGGACGAATCCGATGATTGACAAATATCTCTCCAACAAAACACGTAATGCGTCTAGCTGATATTAACCTAGAATACTATAGCTTATTAGTTGTTATGACAATCTGACAATGAAAGCTTTCTCCATCTGCAATCCTAATGAATACCGAGGATTTTATCAAATAAGGATTAGCCAGATGGATAGTTGGGAGGCAGGATCATTTTGGCATATAGCATTTCTAAAATTCGACAATTAGGCCAACGTGACAATTCTAGACACTTCTCCCGTAAATGTTGGATCTATATGCTCACTAATCATTATTTAGTGATATTGCTAATAACATATGATCCAATAGGGTCACACATTTATCAAGTTGGCATATTTTGTATATTTATTATTAATATGATTATTAATAAATAATATTTGTAGTTTACCATTTTGTTGATTGGATCGGTGTGGAAGATATTACCAAAAAGATAATCGTGTATGAACATGATGAACAAGATATGTGACTAAAACTGTAGCGGATAAATAGAGCTATACAAAATATTACAATAACACTCATGGTTTGGGAGAGATAACTCTCCCTTGGTGGGAGAGATCCCACCATAATCTCTCTAAGCTACAAAGTCTACATAGTGCACTAATAATAAAATAACCATCAACTCCACTTTATATACTAGTGGAGGGAATATGATTTTTATACAAGGGAATATTATAACCTAATAAACGGTCAACATTGTAGAGCATTTTCATGATCCAACAATCTCCCCCCTAAATGCTCAGAAATGGTAAGAGTAAAGCAGTGATAAAAGAAAGAACATCTAACGAGCAGGTCTGGTGTTGAAAGCGTCTCGGAAAAGCTGAAGTTGTCGTGATATCAGAATCTCGCAATGGAATCTCTAGCATCAAAGAAAAAACAAAGAAACCCCAATCTATGAATAAAAGTATGAAATACCAATATTCAAATGTGAACAGCCCCCAAAAACTAATCATGTTCACAGTCTCCCCCTCGACTATAGAACCAAAGAGCATAATGTCGAATCACAAAACGTCTTCAATATTCCGAACTCGAGTGATAATACACCAAATAATCTCTGAAGAATAACCTGCTGAAAATGTGAATCATCCAAAAGTGAATTACAAATAAGAATTAATGTGAATCTAAAGACATGGTCTAGCAATGCCAAAAAATTGATCGAAATATCAAAAATAAGTGCCACGTCATATCGCCAAAATAATCTTCGCATTCAAAATGTCGCAAATCCAAACTCAAGAAATCATAAGATCTAAACCGGATGCAAACACAAATGAGACATCCTAAAGTGTAGAGTCTGAAGATAAATAATCATAATTCGAAGAACATCCAGTAATGCCAAAAATTCGATCTGCGAAGACCAAGAATCAGTGCCACATCACACTACTAAATCACTCTCCGTCTTCAAATGTATCTGACTTAAAAACTCCAATAATAAATTAGAATGGATGCTCATGATTCTCCCCCTATTTTTGATCGACCATGCAATAAAGATCAAAACTAATCATGAAACCAGGCAAGAGAATATGTCGGATATAATGGAGCATCGCACGCTCCCCCTTGATGTGATCATCTACACGTAAAAACGAATATATTATTCTCGGTCATAGGTAGACTTGGTGATGTATTTCCGAAATGAAAAAATAACGTAGAATATGTATGATAAACCTGCTGCTGAAGAATCTATTGCTGAACCGAAGTAGTGCTGATAACTAAAATGCAAACCCGAACTCCCAAATGATTGTCCGAGACCATATATAAATAGTCCGAAGGGAGTAAAAATGCAAACCTCGGAAGTGATCAATCTCTGAAGCACATAAATATGAGGCGGAAAATGTGAGTTGCTCTGTAGAGGGGAGACACAAGTAATAATCTCTAAACCAATTGCGTCAGCACTCATTATCAGCAAGAGGAATGAAGTCATCAACCATGGGGCTAAAATTGGTGTTCAAAATATTAATTGGTTTTAATAAAAAAATTGGTATAAAATAAAAATAATTGGTATTAAAAAAATGAAGCAATAAAATGATTTTAATAAAAAGGCTTAAAAAAGGAATGAGTAAAAAAATAAAATGAAATAAGGTAACAAAATGATGAATTTCGGAGTTAAAAAAATACTAGAGGTGAAATGGATTCCCATTGTGGATCCATAAGGGCTTGGTGGGTCGGAACTTAGATAAGGTAGAGGTGTAGGATCCGAAATAAAAAAAAGTCCGAAATGTGTATGAGGGTCCGAAATGAAAAAGGTTAGAAATGGGTAGGCTATAGGTATGGATCCGAAATCTTGGAATATGGATTCACATATGTGGATCCATATTGTGACTTGTTCTCGGAGTTAAAAAAAAAGATGGGACAAAAAGAGTAAATTGAATGCAGTGGGTGGGGTCACATGAAATGTATTGGAATAGGTGGTCATCTCGGAGTTGAAGTTCACATGCATCAAAACATAAGTCTCGGAACTGTGAAGGTGAGAAGAAAGACGTGGTCTAAGAATTTACAAAAATATGAGACAAACGAAATGGTAGGTGACATGGTTTTATGATCTGTGAGTGCAAAGATCTGTCCATCAAGAAAAATGCGAACATTGCATTAAATTCCCAACAGATCCTGACAAAAAGCGACTGAACAAAGTCGGATGAGGGACAGGTGGCTTCGACCTATTTCATGGACAAATGACGAATATTGCTTCTAGTTTGACGATGGATGTGGGTCCTATTTTCATATTAATTGTTTTCTTCAAAAGCAATAAGCGACAATAAAGTATAAGACTGCACCTTGAATACTTGCGGGACCCGGTAGATGTGAGGTGGCGCAAGCTGAGTGGAGCGTGAATGTCACTTGTTGATGTAGAGATGTCTATTGTTGTTCCCTATTTCCAGAAAGCTTTAAATGCCTCTGATCAGTCATCAGAAAGCGTAAATGGAGCTAATTGGAGGATGATATGAACGTGTAATACATGTGTTAGAGATATGTTCTCATGCCAAAAACCACGTGCACACAACTACCTTTAAAAATCAAGATTTTGACCGCAACCTAAAGCATATTTCGTATACATATGACTATCAATCGGGATCGTTGCCTTGAACTAAGCGTGATATCTTCAAGGTTACGCTTTAATACCACTTGTAGGTTCCCATTTTATCTATTGGACCGGTGCGGATGATATTACCTAGAAGATAATCGTGTATGAACATCATGAACAAGATATGTGATTTAAATTGTAGTGAATAGATAGAGAGATACAAAATATTATAATAACACTCATGGGTTGGGAGAGATAACTCTCCCTTGGTGGTCGAGATCTCACCACACTCTCTCTAAACTACAAAGTCTACATATTGCATTAATAGTAAAATGAACATCACCTCCACTTTATATACTAGTGGAGGGAATATGCTTTTCATACAAGGGAATATTTTAACCTAATAAACACTCAACAATATAAAACATTTTTATTCACCAACAATATCAAGTCTTGTATTTAAATTGGAGAATTAATATTGTTTTATGAGAAAATAATAAAAGATACAATAAACTAGTTATATATATATATATATATATATATATATATATATATATATATATATATATATATATATGTCACACCCCAAAACCGGAATGACGGAAACGTTCTGGGGTGGATGACGTCATGTCAAATATCACAACACATGCATTATAGTAATCAAAGTACAACAAAACATTGCATTAATAGTAATAATTTTACATGGTTTACATTACAATACATCGAAGTAATACAAGTAAATATAAGTAAGTACGGCATGACACTAAGCTATCTTCATAAACTGCTCCGGGGATGTACCTGTCTAATGCTAACCTGAGAATTCAAGTTATTTGAAAAGCGAGTATCAGCATTTTTACAAATGCTGGTGAGTTCATAAGCATTTAGTGACATTTTTATCCAAATAACTTTAATAAAAGTAGTAGTTTAAGAGATTACAGTGTATTAGAGTTCTTTCCAGAAAATCCTATATTTTCTTTAATAAAAGCAGCCTTCTACCAAGACTGGTCAGTGTTATGTGGTAAAAAGTAGTTTTCCCTTAATTGCTATCATTATCAAAATACTAATTCTGATTATTAAAGAAAGCGAGAGACAACAGGGAAATAACATATGCCTCAGCAGTGAGGACTGCTGACTAAGGCAAGGAATCATAGACTCCAGGAGAGTATCGAACGAACGACACGCCTGGCCCAGTCTAACAGAAAAAGGCACAGACCGTAGGCGGTACCAAATGAAAGGTACGACTAGTAAGGTCTAATACAGTGAATACAGACCACAGACAATATCAAATGAAAGATACATCTTGCAAGGTCAAAACAGTGTGACTTTGAAAAATGGGTTACCAGCATACAGTGTAAATTGCTGGCGAAATACTGTTACCTTAAGGCCAATGAATTATAAGGTAACCCGGGATACTCGTAACCATACTAACTAGAGTTCCAGACGCCCTACAAGCGTCTATAAAATGTGACATATGTCACCTGTTGGCTTGGTAGGCCGGGACTGTAGCTAGCAGTCTAGGTGCGGGGTTGTCAATCCCGTATAGATCTATACACACAATGTCCGCTCTCCCTACAGGAGACTCTAGTTACCAACTAGACGACGGAGAAGGCCGTGTCCTGAAGATGCATCCCAAATAGTGGGTAGAGACATCCAAATAGTGGGTTTATAATGTAAGTGTTGAACTAGAGGTAGAGACTCATAACTGAAGTGACTGAAGTAAACCCATATGTCTATGCTTGTGTACATAATATATAACTAATGAATCAAACGACCTTCGGATGGACATCCGATCCCACCATACCACCTCTCAACGAAGAAAAGAAAATAGGGCGAACAAGCCTTCCTAAGTCCTTTAATCATTATTTATATGTATCTATAAAAGCATAGACATATATCTAACTACGCTTGAGTGTGTATCAAGTGGAATCATATCGTGAAGTATAAGTGTCCAGTGGGGAGTAACCAACTTGTGAAGTATAAGCGTACAGTGAAATATCCGAGTCGTGAAGGATAAGCGTACAGAGTGGGATAATCGAATCGTGAAGTATAAGTGTACCAAGTATAAGTGTATCACGAAGTAGAGACGACAATAAGTGAAGTAAGAGCGTGTATCAGGTATAAGCGACTGCAAGTGTAAGTGAAATAGAGGCAATAACAGTATAAATGCATCACGAAGTGAAAGTGTTATCGAGTAGGAGTTTAAAATACATGAAAGCGAAGCAGTGGTAACTAAAATGTAAAAATATACAACGTAAAATGGAACTTTGATGAAAACCTTGGAAAAACCTTTATACTCAGGAAAAACTCGCATTTGGTATTCTTTGGTAAAATAAGTGTGAAAACCTTTAGAAATCTTTGGAATCTTTCATAAACCAGTTTAAAATGAATTTAGGTAAAACTGTATAAGTAAAAGTTTTGAAACAATTGAAATCCCTTTTGAAAACCATTATTGTGTCCTACTCAGTTAAACAGTGTACAGTGTGGTAAAATCTTGTGCATGCGGGTTATCAATCACATGTGATTGATATGATAACTGGCATGTTTAACTTGTATTCCCCCCCTATAAAACATGTAAAAACATTTAAAAGGTCCATTCAAGGGTATGAACTCACCTGGTGTAAGTAGGTCCGACGAGGGTATCGATTGGGCGTTCGATGTCAAGTAAAGACTTGGACACACTTAGAGACCTATTTAACATATGATAACATATGTTCACATACAATTAGTATATTTAATACTAATTAAACAAATATACGCGCTCAAAGGAGCGGAAAACACTTTGGTTAAGTGTTTGGGGTGTCCCGGGTAGCGTCTAAAGGTGTGCATGGCTTAGGAATGGAGTTTACTCTCCGAGAGTAAACTCTCAACACCATGTTTACGGCCCAGGGACTACTCACCATGAGTTTACGGCCGTAAACTCATGGTGAGGGGATTCTAGTGTGTTTTAAGGCTCTCTCTTGTTCATGGAATTATTCTAAGTCCAAATCCAAAAGGCATGAGAGGCTTTAGGGTCTTTAAGGGCACCATAATGGAGTTTACAGCCCAGGGACAACTCCTAAGGGAGTTTACGGCCATAAACTCTCATTCCTTGAGTTTATTGAAGTTTCAAGCCCTTATATCACTTCTAGTATTTTATTTAAGGCTATAGGGGTGTTTGGGGTTCCAAGAGTGCACTCCTTTAGAGTTTATGGTCCAAATGACCATCCCTTGGGAGTTTACAGCCGTAAGCTCTATGGCTTGGCCGCGAACTCTCATACACCAACAACTCTTTGATTTTAAGCCCTTGTTTCAATCCTAGCATTTTCTAGTGAAAGTATAAGGCCATTTAGGGGACAAAAACCACATTTTTGGCTTGGTTTGGGGAATTTACGACCTTTAATTAACAGAACTTTTATAAACTGGAATATTCCGTTAACGGTAACGGGGAAATGTAACGGAACAACTTGGGTTGTCACATCATCCCCCCGTTAGAGGGAATTTCGTCCCGAAATTCAGGTCTAGGCAAGGAAGTAGGTATGAATGGCCAAGTAGAGGTAAGAAAGTACTTCCTATACGGTTTGTCCTCGCATTCCCAATTGATCTCTGGTCTGTGTTTGTCATTCCAACAGGCCTTCACATACAGGATGCGGATTTCGTCTCGTGTAGCTAGTGGGTTCCAACTGGTGTATCTACGAGGTTAGGGTTCTCAATGGATTCTATCGATATGAGTGGGGTACGAAGAGTGATGTCGGGTAATCGCATATCTAGTCTAAGAAGTGGATCGATCAGGTGTGAGTCTTGTGGTATATCCGAAGGTAGTAGTGGTCTGAAAAGGGTTGGACCAAGTCTCTGAGGATTCTCAGATGGTCCTAGGCTCTCGGAAGGGTAGAGCCTTTCAGTACTTAGAACATAGTGTATTTCTATGGCAAGATCATCACTGGCGTGATCACCATTCTGAAGTTCTTAACGTTATCGCTCGTACTGGATGTGTAGTCCTTCAGGTTGGTGTTTAGAAAGCTCGAGTGGTGTTTGGTCTCGCGTTTCCTATCAACTGGCTGGTAGAGACTTTCTAGATCGTCGAGTGGGTTGCGTGACTATGGTTATCTGTTTGCTGTAGAGTGTCTATCTCAAGCCTGTGCAAATGAACCTGCACTAACGAATCTTGAGATACGGAAACCCTGAGGGTCGGGGAGATAGGGTTTCTCCAGACGAGTGTTGGACTATCTCGGGAGGTGGTTCTACTATCTCTGCGTGAGATGGTAGTCATGGAACACCTAATAGTCCAAGGATTCTCCAAAACTTTGGTTTATTCTAGTGCAGAAAGCGCATGCTCCTGCATAACCCCTCGACTAACACCAAGGCTGGTGTCAAGTCTCTAATCTCTTCGGGATATGGGTCACGAGGCTTAACGTAATTACTTTCGCATTTGATCAAGTATTCTTGGCCGCAAAGGTTATCCTGTGGTCCTCGGTATTCTAGTGTTTGCTTCGGAGAATGCAGTATATCGTCTACAGGGCGACGGTGACTTCCTCCATGCGAGGGGGCGGAGGGTTCTAGGCACTACTTATCTGTAACAAGGTGGACGAAGTGCCTGGGTAGTGCGTACATCTTCAGCAACTACTCTTCCAAAGGTTCTGAGTTCTCTCGGTCTAGGTCAAATCTAGTGAGTATAGGATTTCATTTCTCGGAACTTAAATCCTCTCGTCCATTCTTCTCAGAGTTTAATCATCGCAACTTTCGGATTTCTGGGACATCCGCTGCGATACTCAAATCAAGGATTTGAGTGTGAATGGATGGTCACAGTCAATGGTCTTGACTCTTACGACTCAGGTTTCTTTATCAACCGAGGATGTTAGCTACTATGTTGGTTCCAGCGGAATGACAACAACTTTGGATTTGTGGTCATTATAGTAGCTCAAACCGTAGAGGTTCTCTTGCCTCTAGCTCCTGTTCCATTGATTAGGATGAAGGGTCTTTCTAGGGAATCTACTAGGTATGCTTCGAGTGGTTATCGTCTTCAGGAATGCATGCAGTGTCTTTCGATTCGGTTCTTATTTGTCTAAGGAGGGTTGGTTAACAGCGCGCGGTACCCCTCTCCTGGGTACTTCGGAAGGTTTGAAATAAAAGCGACGACTGACGAGTCGTATTAGGTTTGATCATTTGCATTATGTTTAGGTTCTGATGAACCTTTAGTTGCCGTCATGGCTATGGAGAAAGTTCTTTTTACACAGCACTAGGGATGAACACGTGGTTGAACGAAGTCAAACCATGATCGATAGAGTCGTCGAAGTTGGCACACTCCGACATGATATAAAGTGAGGGTTGATAGAGTCATGCGCCGAACAGGCACACAAGTTCTAGGCGTCTCGGGTTTCATCCTGTGTATCACTGCCGCGGATACTTGGACTAATAGAGTCGACGCGGAACTATAGAGAGTCCTAAGTGTTCTGAATAGAGTACCTTTTTCATGAATGGATTTTCACAAGGCATTTCTATAATCACCTAACATATACTAGTCATGTATAATTAAGGTGGGGAGGACTGTTGACTAAGCGACTCCGCCCTAAATCCACAACCAAATGAGGAACAGGAAATGAGGCGGCATTCACTCACTCTAGGTCTATCTATCTTAACTATACATGGACGTAACATATATGTTTAGCCATTATAGTTTTACCTGATAAAATTTTTAAATTTTATAACAGTGCTACGACTTTCGCCTTAATGGAGAAGTATTTACATTTAATTAGCCTTTTAATGTTTTGCGTGAGTTATCTGGGATCGTGAGACGTACCAAAATCTACCAAGTTCCTTGATGCTTCTCCCTAATCATTAGAGTTAGACTCCTCCTGTGTCTTTGTCTTTTCCTTCGGTTGGGCAGTCCTTCTTGAAGTGTCCCATTTCACCACATAGATGGCAAACTGTACGGGTCGCCACATTGGTGGTTGATGTAATGAACTCAACCGGGGTTCTGCAGACGCGAGTAGTATGCCCCCAACATGTGGCACCTAGCACAATAGAGCTCCCGGCAGACACCATGATGATGGTAGCTGCACTTGCTGCAATGGGGAAGGTTTCCTAGGTATGGTCTCCTAGGTGTGGGGATGGAAGGGTTGGCAGGGAATTTCACCGCCTCAGCTCGCTGCCCTTCGGAAGGTCCTTGAGCCGAGGTACTTCCCTCCTCGATCTTGATCTTTCTCTTTAGTGGGTTTGAGTGAGTTTCTTGGGTGACTGGGTATGCAGGGGTTGGTTGTTGCTGTCCATTGCTAGGATCGAAAATCCCGACAGGCACCTTCCTAACATTTGCGGTGTTAGCATTCAGGTGAGCCATGACAGCTGCTGAGACTGCAGCTTGGAACGTAGCTTCATCGAATAAGAGAGTAGTTTTCTTGCTTGTGGACTGGTTACGCTCCTTCGGAGGCATGGTTTTCCTACACGGAAAGGAATACAAGGTAATGAGAGACAATGGTTAACCCTGGACATTTCTGTCCTGAACGTATTAGGCATAGATTTTTCCCGTGCGTCGGGTACTGGTTGTCTGACTGTCGACCTACATCCCTATGATGTAGTCCTGGAAATCAAGGTAGGTGTATGAGTATCGGAAAAAGGCCATAAGATGCGAGTCGTTCCTACTAAGTTACCTTTATACTGGGAAAGGTTTCACTCTCCAGCCTGGAGAGATCTGAGAACATTTCGAAACGAAACCGCGGAAAGAGATGCCCATGAAGGCTTATGGCTAGATACTCTCAATAGAGGTGCGGGGATCCGCTCTAATCGTGTACTGGCAACGGGAAACAACGATTTACCTAACACATAGCGTGAGTAGTGTAACCACTAACTCACTAAATTTGTATTCTTTTAAGGGTGTATTAGCGTGACGAACACGAGGAAAAGACAATTCTCAGGTTCCATGTACTGGCTCCCTCTGTCTTCCTCGTATCTTTGGCTGGAATCGGCGTTGGTTTCCTTCGGGTAGTTACCTAGGGTTCTCTCCTCGTATGGACATATTGAATTTCTTCTCCGCCTTCCTTCTGATTCCGACTCTGGCTGTCACCACTTCATGATGGACGACTGGGAATCTCCGAAGTTTAGGCGAATTTCTCACCGATGTCCCTAAAAGATATAGGCACTTGGTGAATTCAATAGTCTCGACCTAGTTCATTCGTTTCCTAGCCGGAAATCTTCTCAATGAACTTCTTCGGGGTCGGACTCAACTCTTCTGTTAAGCACTGAAGTGGATAGGGTTTTCTACAGGGTTTGTGCGAGAATGGAAATGTCTAAAGAATCCTAAGAGATTATTAACATTTCACTAGATGATCCATATCGAGTCCTGCTACGATTACACAGGGTATACAAATCATATATAGCTTAGATCCGATAGGCCTTCAAATATGTGATACTACTCTAGATCCACATCCCAACGAGGAAAAGGAAATAGGGCAAAACCACACATTCTTAGCCTATGGGATCCTTATTATATATAACCTTGGGAGTATACTCTCTGTAGTTTTAGGTATATCAATAAGGATCTTTTTAGTTCTTCACACAAGGTTATCTATGTATCCTAAAATACCCCTATGGTATTTTAATTCTTGTTTGTTTCCTTATCTTCTGAATATGAATTCTAGGATTAGTGTGAATCTTTTAGTGTTCCAAAATACTCCTATAGTATTTTATCTTATTGTTTGGCTCTAACATTCCTAGTTGGTAAGTTTCAGATCTGTTGCAACACCGCTATCACTCCCAATCACACGTTCATCGCATCTCGAATAAATGTTGTTGATCAGGTTACATTTATTCCAGCTTACGATTACATAACTGCCCAGGTTTGACGGCAATGCTCAACATCCGAAGACTTTTATTCTTGTTGTTCTTCTTGTGATACTTTTGTTCGAGTGTTTAGATTCTGGATGTTCTTATACTTTGGTAAAATATGGGTATATTTTAAAGTATAATTCTTGGTCAGAGTGTTTTATCCCTTTGTGTTTATAGGTTGTATATCTTTTATGAATTGATATACTTAGCTCACTATAAACAATGCTCTGATACCAATCTGTCACACCCTAAAACTGGAACGGCGGACACGTTCTGGGGTGGATGACGTCATGTCAAGTATCACAACGCATGCATTATAGTAATCAAAGTACAACAAAACATTGCATTATTAGTAATAATTTTACATGGTTTACATTACAATACATCGAAGTAATACAAGTAAATATAAGTAAGTATGACATGGCACTAAGCTATCTTCATGAACTGCTCCGGGGATGTACCTGTCTAATGCTTACCTGAGAATACAAGTTATTTGAAAAGCGAATATCAGCATTTTTACAAATGCTGGTGATTTCATAAGAATTTAGTGACATTTTTATCCAAATAACTTTAATAAAAGTAGTAGTTTAAGAGATTACAGTGTATTAGAGTTCTTTCCAGAAAATCCTATATTTTCTTTAATAAAAGCAGCCTTTTACCAAGATTGGTCAGTGTTATGTGGTAAAAAGTAGTTTTCCCTTAATTTTTATCATTATCAAAATACTAAATTTGATTAAAGAAAGCGAGAGACAACAGGGAAATAACATATGCCTCAGCAGTGAGGACTGCTGATTAAGGCAGGGAATGATAGACTCCAGGAGAGTATCGAACGAACGACACGCCTGGCTCAGTCTAACAGAAAAAGGCACAGACCCTAGGCGGTACCAAATGAAAGGTACGACTAGTAAGGTCTAATACAGTGAATACAGACCGCAGGCAGTATCAAATGAAAGATACATCTTGCAAGGTCAAAACAGTGTGACTCTGAAAATGGGTTACCAGCATACAATGTAAATTGCTGGCGAAATACCGTTACCTTAAGGCCAATGAATTATAAGGTAACCCGGGATACTCGTAACCCTACTGACTAGAGTTCCAGACGCCCTACAAGCATCTATAAAATGTGACATTTGTCACCCGTTGGCTTGGTAGGCCGGGACTGTAGCTAGCAGTTTGGGTGCGGGGTTGTCAATCCCGTATAAATCTATACACACAATGTCCACTCTCCCTACAGGAGACTTTGGTTACCAACTAGACGACGGAGAAGGCCGTGTCCTGAATATGCATCCCAAATAGTGGGTAGAGACTTCCAAATAGTGGGTTTCTAGTGTAAGTGCTGAACTAAAGGTAGAGACTCATAACTGAATTGACTGAAGTAAACCCATATGTCTATGCTTGTGTACACAATATATAACTAAAGAATCAAACGACCTTCGGATGGACATCCGATCCCACCATACCACATCTCAACGAAGAAAAGGAAATAGTGCGGACAAGCCTTCCTAAGTCCTTCAATATTTATTTATATGCATCTATACAAGCACAGACATACATCTAACTATGCTTGAGTGTGTATCAAGTGGAATCATATCGTGAAGTATAAGTGTACAGTGGGGAATAACCGAATTGTGAAGTATAAGCATATAGTGAAATATCTGAGTCGTGAAGTATAAGCATATAGAGTGGGATAATCGAATCGTGAAGTATAAGTGTATCACGAAGTAGAGACGACAATAAGTGAAGTAAGAGCGTCAATCAGGTATAAGCGACTACAAGTATAAGTGAAATAGAGGCAATAACAGGTATAAACGCATCACGAAGTGAAAGCGTTATCGAGTAGGAGTTTAAAATACATGAAAGCGAAGCAGCGGTAACTAACAAGTAAAAATATACAACGTGAAATGGAGCTTTGATGAAAACCTTGGAAAAACCTTTATACTCAGGAAAAACTCGCATTTGGTATTCTTTGGTAAAATAAGTGTGAAAACCTTTAGAAATCTTTGGAATCTTTCATAAACCAGTTTAAAATGAATTTAGGTAAAACTGTATAACTAAGAGATTTGAAACAATTGAAATCCCTTTTGAAAACCATTATAGTGTCCTACTCAGTTAAACAGTGTACAGTGTGGTATAATCTTGTGCATGTGGGTTATCAATCACATGTGATTGATATGATAACTGGCTTGTTTAACTTGTATTCCCCCCCCTATAAAACATGTAAAAACATTTAAAAGGTTCGTTCAAGGGTATGAACTCACCTGGTGTAAGTAGGTCCGACGAGGGTGCCGATTAGGCGTTCAGTGTCAATTAAAGACTTGGACACACTTAGAGACCTATTTAACATATGATAACATATGTTCACATACAATTAGTATATTTAATACTAATTAAACAAATATACGCGCTCAAAGGAGCGGAAAACACTTTGGTAAAGTGTTTGGGGTGTCCCTGGTAGCGTCTAAAGGTGTGCATGGGTTAGGAATGGAGTTTACTCTCCGAGAGTAAACTCTCAATACGATGTTTACGGCCCAGGGACTACTCACCATGAGTTTACGGCCGTAAACTCATGGTGAGGGGATTTTAGTGTGTTCTAAGGCTCTATCTTGTTCATGGAATTATTCTAAGTCCAAATCCAAAGGGCATGAGTGGCTTTAGGGTCTTTAAGGGCACTATAATGGAGTTTACGGCCCAGGGACAACTCCTAAGGGAGTTTATGGCCGTAAACTCTCATTCCTTGAGTTTATTGATGTTTCAAGCCCTTATATCACTTCTAGTATTTTATTCAAGGCTATAGGGGTGTTTGTGGTTCCAAGAGTGCACTCCTTTAGAGTTTATGGTCCAAATGACCATCCCTTGGGAGTTTACAGCCGTAAGCTCTATGGCTTGGCCGCGAACTCTCATACACCCACAACTCTTTGATTTTAAGCCCTTGTTTCAATCCTAGCATTTTCTAGTGAAAGTATAAGGCCATTTAGGGTACAAAAACCACATTTTTGGCTTGGTTTGGGGAATTTACGGCCTTGACACATGTCTGGGCCGTAAACTCCTTTTAATCCTCCAAATCCTTATGTTTAAATGATCTAAACCCAAGAGGATAAGCCCCTAATTTATGTATTAAGCCTAAGGGTGGTTTAGGAGTGTTTTGGGGCACTTTTGCAAGGTTTATAGGTGTTTACGGCCTAAGCATGTGCTTGGGCTGTAAACTCTCTTTTATGCCTCAAATCATTGTGTTTTGATGATTAAACACTACTAGACAAGTTCCTTAATTGGTTCCTAGGCTTAAAGGGACAAGCTTGGGTCATTTTGGCCACATATAAGGGGTTTACGGCCTAAGGAGAATCTTGGGCCGTAAACTCCTTTTCAACAGCTTCCAAGTCCGATTTTTGGGCTATAAACACAAATCATAATGTTTAGAATAAGCTAGGCTAAGTGGACTTACGATTTGGAAGTGTTTGGTTGCGGATTAGGGTCGAAAACGGGTCTAGTGAGAGAGTATAGAGAGAGAGTGTAAAAAGTCTCCAATGGACTCCACTCACCTTTATATAGAGTTTCGAGTTGGGGCTCAGTGGAATTTTACCCGATACTGCCGTTAAACGGGGCTTTTGGTCGCACCCGATTTAGTGGTCGGAATAATAAAACTTAACATTTTCCAAATAAATGGAAATGTGTGTTATGTGTTTTTATTTCCTTTTATCACAACTTAACGGCATATTAAATGTAAACAAATGGAATGTTTATTAAATTGACAACCTTTAATTAACGGAACTTTTATAAACTAGAATATTCCGTTAACGGTATCGGGGAAATGTAACGGAACAACTTGGGTTGTCACAATATATATATATATATATATATATATATATATATATATATATATATATATATATATATATATATATATATTATGATAAAATAAGTCATGTACAAAGTTTTAAACACTTTGTTTAATCATGATCATATTAGTGAGTTTATATAACATGGTTAAATAAACCACTAAACTGTTTTGTCTCATTCTAGGCCTCATGGCCGAAAGTGTCAGGAGAAGGGTGGAGGTTGCTTGGTAATCTCCATACTTTTTCTCCATGCTTTGTTTTCTTTGGTTTATGATTTTAGAATACTTTATAGTTGTAACGACCCAAAAATCAAGGGTAAAAATTTCATTTTTACTATAGTAAAAAAATATCGTTTAATTCAACATTCCAAATCATTGCTAATTAAAAACATTTATCAGAGTTCATCCCAAAATCACATATTGTGGAAAACACAGGTGTGTGCGCTGCGATCAAGTCGGGCCCTTCCTTTCCAAACTGACGATATCTAAAACCATAAACAAAACATTAAGCATGAAGCTTAATGTGTACCCCAAAGCATACCCCACATAATCCACATAATCACATAAACCATATCAATGACATAAGCCATGCATATAAACATATAAGGATGTCGTGGGCTCCCCCTAAGGTTATACACTTATTTGCCATGGGCACTTGCATGGCCTTACATGGAATGCCATGGGCACCCCCACATAGGCTTATAACCAAGTGCCATGGGAATCCCATGGTCTTTACCTGGAACACCATGTGCACCCTCACATGGTCTGACAACCAAGTGCGATGGGCACCCCCATGGTCTTTACCTGGAATGTCATGTTCTCCCCAACATGGTCTGATATCCAAGTGCCACGGGCTCCCCCCGGGGCCTTCCATGTAAGTATCACAAAGACAACTAGCATATCACATATCATGTAATCAACTAGCATACAACATAACACATAATGGTCCGAACTTGGTGCCTTCGACCCATTAGTATGGTGAGGAGACTCACCTCATACTGCTGAAGTCCCGCGAATAAATCTCTGGTTGCTGGCTGCCCAATCCCCGTACTGTCAATCATCAGGACAAAACCCAATTAACCATTATCGTTTCAATGTATAACCATAAATCCACACTTGGGGTAAATGTACCATTTTACCCCTAACCTAGCTTGGCTCAAAACCAAGGCCCAAACTCGCACCTTGAAAGCCCAAAATCCAAATAATCAGCCAAGGCCTAACATATGGCCCAATTTTCCAAATTGGGCCCAAACCTCTACATGGTCTTACCTTAAGGCCTAACCATTTATTATAGTCCAAACATTTATCATCTGCGCCTAATCATGGCCCACTTATACCCTAATTTTCTAAATTGGGACCAACTCCTCAAATGGGCCTTCCCTTGAAGCCCAAACACACTCTTAGCCCAAAAATATATGATTTTTGATGGTTCACCAAGGCCCAAAGTAAAGATGTCTAAGGAATGTCCCAAACCAAAGCCCATATGTATGAAGCCCACTCTAAATGAGTAAGCAGAGGGTAGTCAGTTCTACGCATCGCGTACTGGGTTCGTGACCTGTACGCTGCGCGTACCAGTTTGTATGCCCATCGTACTCTTCTGTTAATTCCTTTTTGCTATTAAGCACTTAATGCATCAAACAAATGGTCCATATCAAAGATTTGGTCCCTACTTAATGTCTAAGCCCATTAAGTCATTGACTTAGTGACTTCTTATTCCCCAAGTAAGCCCAAGCTTTAAAAATGGCATTCTACTTCCCTAAAAATGGCGTTATCTCATGCATGAACACATCAAGACCTTCAAGATGGCAACTTTCTGTCTTAGGGACTCAAAGAGCACCAAGGGTGGCAAACCTAATCCTAGGTAATAGATTTTGAACAATAAAGCTTCATCCTTGGGACCAAGAAGGTCCAAAAACCCAACAAAAGAGATCTAAGGAAATAACCACCAAGTTTAATACTTTATACCTAAAATGAGAGTCAAAAGCAAATGAGGTTCTGGATCTAAGAGCTCTATCTTCTTCCATGAATCTTCAAGAGTGAACACCTTCTTTAAAAGAAAAAAAATAATCTTCTAATGGCCTTCTAAGCTCAAAAAACACACAAGGAGGGATTAGGGTTTCATGAAAGCTATCTAAGGTTGAGAGGGTGGCTGATCTTTAAGGACATAATGTTCTTTATATAATGCTCATACCTAAAATTAGGGTTTTGGTCTGAAGGGAGTATACTTTGCGTACCTCCTGGTACGCCAAACATACTCACAAGCCACCCCCGACCAGATGACCTTATACGATGGGCATACCCATCCCAAACACGCACATACGTTCCTTGGATGCATGGGACTCCCTTGCCACTTATCCTCGTTATGGACCAAAATTGTCAATAACTTCAAAGTTCCATAACTTCCTCATTCGAGATTCATTTTCAACGAACCTTATATCCACGAAAAGGTGGCAAGAAGCCCTACGCTCCTAGTAACTCTCTAAATTCTTCAAACCTTCCTGAATTAAACCCAAAATCAATAGAAGACCAAGATATCAAATTATAGTCATAGCCTTGGCTTCCGAAGACACAAACAAATACTTGGATCACTTATGCCATGAAACCACCTCCGAACTGGGCCAAATCTTTCATTTCCCAAGGCCCAAAACCCCATGACAATGATAATTGGGTTGCAGCCACATGCAACGAAACACTTTCAAAACTGGGTGTTACAATAGTATTAGAAGTGTTTGGCTTTACCTTGCGTGGGATACATAAAATAGCTTCTTGCATGAGAGTTACTAGTTTTTTTCATCTTGTTTTGCCTCCATATCTCTTGTAACGCCCCAAAATACGGGCCAAAAATTTCATTTTTAATTAAGTGATTTGCAAAACGTTCATAAGAAAATATCATTCGACCATATCATTTAATAAAACATGTCTCGTGTTTGTAAACCAAAACGTAAATCATAATAATATCAGAGTACAAATCCCAGAATGTCTCATAGTGCAGAAAAACAAGAGCATGTCTGTGATGTGCCGCTATCGCGCCAGCTCCTTCCCCTTGGCTAAAGAGGTACCTGAAACAACAACTAAAAACCGTAAGCACGAGGCTTAGTGAGTTCCCCCACTGTACCACATACCATATAACCACATATCATACATATATTGTTAGCCATATATGGGTGCCCGACCTACCCCATCGGTCCTCTCGACCGGATATTAGCTAGCATATCTGGGTGCTGGCCTCCCTGCGGTCCTCTCGACCAGATAATAACTAGCATATCTGGGTGCTAGCCTCCCCTTCGCTCCTCTCGACCGGATTCCGGGGACTATTTCACCACCTTACTACTACCATATAACACATATCACATAATCTATCAAGCATGGCTAGGCATGAATGCCCCTTCGGCCCTACCGACCGGTAAACCGGGGACTATCTCCCCTATTGTCAGTAGGACATAGCATCATATCATACTAGCACATAAACATAACACAGGTAGTAGCAACCCTAGATGAATATCACAGAGACAATCATATTATCATACAACTCTTAATGGTGGGCCGGCATTGTGGCCGTAGACCCACTGCTACTGGAAGGTAACTCACCTCGAAATTAGCTGCTGAAAATCTTCTTGCTGAGCGCCTGACTGCTGATTTGGTAATCCTCCGACTATAAATCATGAACATAGATTAGACACTCATAAATACCCTTAGGTCAAATGACTGACCCTCCCCTGGTCCAAGGTCAACTCCTTGGTCAAAGTGAACTTCCAGTTGACTGAACTCACCGAGTCATGGCATAGACTCGCCGAGTCCTTCTCCTACTAACCCGGTCCTAGTCGACAAGTGATGGGTTTTGAGCATTCTAACACTTCCTAAGTGTACATGCAACCCTAATAACCTTGAATCTATGTTTTCTCTATATACATGCAAATTTCTTTTTCAAGGTTATTTCCTAACTAGCATGGCATGGGGAATAAATAAAATATAAAACTAATAGAAATACATACCTTGATGTTGCTTGGATTCCTTCAAGACTTTGTGAGCCTAACACCCCAAATGTTGTGCCTCAAATGCTTCACACAACACCACAAAACTTGGAATAACTTGAGATAATATTTCTAGCACTCAAAATCGGTTATGCCCTCTCTAGTAACACTAGACCACGATTTTGCTAGCCAAAGGGTTCCTTTTATAGTGGTGTCACAATTAGGGTTTCATTAAGAAGACCCATAATTGTCATGACTCTTCATTTTTCATGACCCATAGGTTTGTAACTCCTATGGACTATCCATGGAGCTCCAAATGGTTACATCCATAACCCATAAACCATGGATCATTAATCCGCTATAAAAGAATTGATGATTGTCATAATCAACCATATATATTTAATTAGTCTCACTTTGATTACCAAATTAATACTACATTAATACTTGATCAATACTAATTAAATAACACTATTATTAATATATTAGAACTTATAATATATTAATAATCATAAGTGCCATATTCTCTCATTTAGTCTATCCAAGTATTGCAATTCCATGCAACCCAAATGGACCATGTCGGGTCGGGTCGGGTCAAGTACATATCAAGTAAAGTTATGGACTTAGACACTATATCCAACAGTCTACCACTTGGATAAGTCTAATAACTATATTTGCAAATATGACTTCAAAATCCAACTAGCAATCGTATCTCTTTCAAAGTCTCTCGGAACTGAGATGACGATGATACGCCATTTAAGATAAGTGATCATATAATCCTCTACTCTCATGATATCAGCCGGACAAACACATGGAACATGGTCTTACTTATTGTCCAGCATTTGTTTCTCGATCTCCGATTTGTTTCAACATAGAACTAAATTAAACACATCAATTAGGTTCTGACCGGGCCCGATACATAGGTCAAAACCAAATCATCGAGGGGCCCAGATATCGCTTCTATTTCTAGAAGGAACAGATAAACTTCGACTGATATGCTTGTACTAACTACTTGTTGAATTACTTACAAAGGCACGTTTTATAACATCGAGTTACCAATGCGTTTTCGTACAATCAATGAATAACCAACTCATAGTCAACAACTCATATCTCTAGGTTTGAAGATTTATATGATATTACCGTCTCACGATCACTCGAGATAAATTCCATGAAGTGATGCAAGTGAGCGTGGGTTGAATCCAATACTCAGCCCTTATGAGTACTCATGAATGTTGTAGCAACCATTGCATTATCTAAAGCACTTTAGACAAATCATACAAGCCAAATTCATGACAGTCTTGAATCAATACTTAATTCCGAAGTTTGACCGACTGTGGATGGTTTGAATAATAAAATGATTATTCTGGAAGTAAAAAACATGCAAAATTGAAATATAGTAAACAATCAACACAAGATACTAACACCTTACTCATTAATAAATAACAACTTTTATTGATCATCAAATGTCAATTACATTTTACAAGTTTCAGGAATCTAATTATTGAAACTAATATCATCCTTCAGCCCAATGCGCCTTGCATGCTGTAAATGCTTAACCCTGCTCAGTCCCTTCGTGAGGGGATCTGCCGGGTTCTCATCTGATGATACCCTCTTTGCCACGAGGAGTCCTTCTTCTATTCTATGTCTGATGAAATGGTATTTTCTGTCAATGTGCCTAGATCTCCCGTGATCTCTTGGTTCTTTCGCCAAAGCAACCGCACTTTCACTGTCACAGAAAATTTCCATTGGCTCCTTTATAGCTGGTACAACTCCAAGGTCTCCGATGAAGTTCTTTAGCCATATCGCCTCTTTTGCTGCCTCTTTTGCTGCTATGTACTCTGATTCACAAGTCGAATCAGCTACTGTCTCCTGCTTGGAACTTTTCCAAGTAATTGCTCCTCCATTTAGGATAAAGACCCAGCCTGACTGAGAGCGGAAATTATCCCTATCAGTTTGAAAGCTAGCATCACTATATCCTTCCACTCTCAAGTCATCACTGCCTGCGAGGGTAAGGACCCAGTCCTTAGTCCTCCACAAATACTTGAGAATGTTCTTTACCGCTATCCAGTGTGCCTTGCCAGGGTTCCCTTGATATCTACTGATCATGCTCAAAGCAAAGGCCACATCAGGGCGAATACAAGTCATAGCATACATGATCGAGCCCACAATGGAAGCATATGGTATCTGACTCATCTCAGCTATCTCAACCTCTGTACTCGGACTCTGAGTCTTACTTAACTGGGCATTACTCTGGATTGGTAATTCTCCTTTCTTGGAATCTTGCATACTAAACCTCTTCAGTACCTTATCCACATAAGTACTTTGACTAAGTCCAATTATTCTCTTACTCCTATCTCTCTATATCCTTATCCCTAGGATATAGGTAGCTTCCACAAGGTCTTTCATAGCAAAATACTTCCCAAGCCAGGCCTTAACCTCCTGCAAAGTTGGGACGTCGTTTCCTATGAGGAGTATGTCATCCACATACAACGCCAAGAAGCTAACTATGCTCCCACTAGCCCTGACATACACACAAGACTCATCCTCACTCCTAGAAAATCCAAACTCTTTGACTTTCTCATCAAAGCAAAGATTCCACCTGCGAGATGCTTGTTTCAATCCATAAATGGATTTTTCAAGCTTACACACTCTATTAGGGTATTTTGGATCGACAAAACCCTCTGGCTGAGCCATGTAAACATCCTCAGCCAACTTTCCATTAAGGAAAGCAGTTTTAACATCCATTTGCCATATTTCATAGTCATGAAATGCAGCTATGGCTAACAACACTCTAATAGACTTAATCTTAGCTACTGGTGAGAAGGTCTCATCATAGTCAACTCACGGAGTTTGAGTAAAGCCCTTCGTAACCAGTCACACTTTATAAGTGTGTACTTTCCCATCCATGTCGGTCTTCTTCTTGAAGATCCATTTTCACCTAACTGTCTTACGACCTGGTACATTGTCAACAAAGTTCCAAACTTGATTGTCATACATGGAATGAATCTCGCTGTCCATAGCCTCCTTCCATTTCGCAGACTTAGGGCCTGCCATGGCTTCCTTATAATTTTTAGGTTCATCCAAATCTATCAGTGTACTATCACTGATAAATGTATCACCTTCAGTGGTGATGTGATAACCATAATAAAATTCAGGTGTGTTCCTCACCCTAGTGGAACGTCTTGGAGGCACAGAATCATCTATCGGCTCAAGAGGAGTTTCCTCCTCAGGTTCGCTGACAGCATTTGAGGTTCCTTCACCACATGACTCTTGAAGCTCTTCAAGGTCAATTTGCGTCCCACTGTCCCTTTGGCTTATGAATTCTCTCTCACTAAAGACGCCTCTTCTTGCTACAAAGACCACATTATCACTGGGTCTGTAGAAGAGGTAACCAAAGGATCTCTGTGGGTAGCCGATGAAAATACACCTCTCGCTTCGGGGCTCAAGCTTGTCATGAGTCTCACGCCTTACAAAAGCTTCACAACCCCAAATCTTGATGTGGTCCAAATTGGGCACTTTCTCAGTCCACATCTCGTGAGGTGTTTTGGCAACCTTTTAAGTAGGGACTAGATTAAGGATATGGGCGGCAGTCTCTAAGGCATACCCCCAGAAAGAGATCGGTAACGAAGCTCGACTCATCATGGAACGAACCATATCCAACATGGTTCGATTGCGCCTCTCAGCTACACCATTCAACTGTGGTGTCCTGGGAGGTGTCAATTGTGAGACAATCCCACATTCCTTAAGATAGTCAAGGAACTCAATGCTAAGATACTCTCCTCCCCAATCGGATCAGAGCATCTTGATGTTCCCGCACAATTGATTCTCAACTTCCTGCTTAAACTCTTTGAACTTTTCAAAGGTTTCTGACTTATGCTTGATTAAGTAAATATGTCCATATCTACTGTAATCATCAGTAACAGTCACATAATAATGATTAGCATCCCTTGTAGCAACTCTAAAGGGCCTACACACATTCGTGTGTACAAGGTCCAACAAACCTTCACCCTTATCACAAGTACCTGTGAAGGGTGACTTTGTTATTTTTCCAAGTAAACAAGACTCGCAACTATCATCTGACTTGAGGTCAAATGATTCCAAGACTCCAACCTTTTGGAGTTGGCCTATGCGCTTCTTGTTAACATGTCCAAGACGACAATGCCACGAGGATGCTTTGTCTAAGCTATCAGAAGAATCAATATACAACACATTATTTCCAAAATTGTCTACAACATTCACAGCTTCATATACACCATCGCAAGGTATTGCTTTAAAGTAAAATACATCATTGTAATAAACATTAATAGCACCATTTTTATTATCAAATGAAATGTAAAACCTTGTTTGTACAAGCCATGAAAAGAAATAATATTTCTCGCCATTTCGGGCGAGTAACAACACTTATTCAAATCTAACATTAACCCATTATTAAGCAATAAAGAATAAACTCCTATCTTGGTTACAGGCGATGCTTTCCTGTTGCCCATGACTAAGTTTATCTTCCCGTGCTCCACTTGCTCACTTCTTCTTAGTGCCTGCAAATCAGTAAAAATGTGAATACGACCCCTGTATCAAGCACCCAAGAATTAGCATTAGATGAGTTGTTAGACAATATTGTGTAATTACCTGCATGGGTGGGTTTAACCTTCCCATCCTTTACATCTTGCAGATATTTGGCGCAAGTTCGTTTGAAGTGTCCCTTATCCTGGAAATAGAAGCACTGTGCTTCCTTTGGGTTTGAAGAAGGAGTAATGGGACCTTTCTTTGTCCCACTTGAAGAGGAACCATCAGGAGTCTTACCCTTGGTACCCTTCGAAGGGTTTTTCCTCTTCTTACCCTTTCCCTGCCCAATAGCCAGAACAGGGGCTGTTAAAGGAGTAGAAGTAGCAACCGCTTTACCATTAAGGCCATTTTCAGCTGTCCTTAAGAGTCCTTGAAGTTTACTAAGCGTGACTTCGTGCTTGTTCATATGATAAGTCATACGAAACTGATCATAACTTGGAAGTAAGGAATGGAGAATGATGTCAATCGCCAATTCCTCAGGGAAGTTAACATTGAGCTTTAGCAACCGGTCAACGAACCTCTGCATCTCCTACAAGTGACCGGTGATGGGTTCACCATCCTTCATCCTTGCGGTTATCATGGAGGAAATGATTTCATACCTCTCTTGACGCGCGCTCTGATGGAACCTTTCCATCAGATCCAGGTGCATCTCATAGGGGTAGAAATCTTCATAAGATTTTTGGAGTTCCGGAGTCATTGTGGCCATCATGATGCAGGACACCTTGGTGGCATCCTTCTCATGTGCAATGAACTCCGCAACCTCTTCTGGAGTAGCAGTGGCTTCATTAACAACCTCAAGCTCCCTGTCAAGGACATATTCTTTGTCCTCATAGTGGGTAATCATCCTGATGTTTCTGATCCACTCATTAACGTTGGATCCATCAAAGATGACCTTACCACACAAGTTCATTAGGGAAAAGGAGCCTGTCGGGTTTGATCCAGCAGCGTTATTGGAAGACATCTAGAATAAAAGGAAGATAAGTTTCATTAGATTAAGAGTCCTTAATAAGTCACCCAAATGAAATATTAAAGCTAGGATCCAACAAACTATTTATAGGTGGAAGAGGGATGCCATAATCCACACTATAAAATATTTGAAGGTAGGTAAATGACGATTTACCAATTTCACCATAAGAACGAAATATTTTATTATTAGGTTTTATTTATTTTGAAACTCCTAGATCTTCTGAGATACATTGAACTTTTCAATGGCATGTTTGAATCTCGAATGTGCCCTCTCAAGTTTGTGACTGGGATGCCGAGGATCACAAACAAGGTGTGAATAACCATACAAATTGACTTGGTACCCATAACAATATTACCTAATCGATGTGCCGGTTAACCACACACGCTCCACCGATCTATAATAAAGTCAAGTTACCCTTTGCCACTCTTACTAGTCCATGTTAGTGTGCTGGTTAACCACACACGCTTCACTAACCACTTGGTAAGGTAAAAAGTATAATTTTATGGGCTAGCACCAAATTCACATTTTCCTAAAGTAACTAAGATTGGGAATTTATAATGTATAGTTACTTTATAGTTCATTATACTTTGAATGAGAATTTAAAGTCGTATCCTACCCGTTCGGCTAACGACCCTCCACCGATCAAGGAAGTGGTGGGTGAGAGTGAACACCCATTAAGTCACCACTTTATAGGCAACAACCTTATACCCCCCCTTATAGACCGGCTTCGTGAATGAGGCCTACTAACGGTAAGAATGACATATTCTTATACATATCTATATAATAAAATTATAATAATAGTATAAGTGTTGATTTTTAAACTTTTTAAAAATCTAAGGTTTAATTTGGAATTAAAGTACTAAAGTGTAAGACTTTTCAAATTCCAAAACTTGAGGGCAAGAATTGAAACTATTCCAAGTATCTTCAATTTGTAACTTATGAGTTTTAATGGTTCATAAAAATGAAGACTCTTCATTTTATGAAACCTCTTTAGTTCTTTAATCACAATTTAAAGAAGTGACTTTTGGTTATCCATTTTATGAACACCATCATTACCATTAAAATCATGAATTAAATACACATGGAGGTTACACATAATTCCTATGATCTTCTAAAAACTCATAAGAACACAAATTCATGTCAAGCAATTTTCAAAAAATCATATAAACATATACAATACTTGAAAATTAATAAAAGTCATGTAAAATGGGTTAACATAATCATTATCATTTTGAAAAAACAGATTTTACAAGTCCGAAACAGATTGGGATAATGATTTTAATCCATTTCCAGCAACAAAACACGAAAACACTGCCCAGCACGCACCTACTCGTCGAGTGCATGATCCTACTCGATGAGTAGGATGAATTTGTTCATGGACTCGGCGAGTCATCCCCATGAACTCAGCGAGTCCAGTTGACAGTGAGTAGAATTTTCGATTTTCAAGAAGTTTTGCATCTAGTATACAGAAAAAATCCTAGGCTCTGATACCACTGATGGGTTTTGAGCATTCTAACACATCCTAAGTGTACATGCAACCCTAATAACCTTGAATCTATGTTTTTGTTCTATAGACATGCAAATTTCTTTTTCAAGGTTATTTCCTAACTAGCATGGCATGGGGAATAAATAAAATATAAAACTAATAGAAATACATATCTTGATGTTACTTGGATTCCTTCAAGACTTTGTGAGCCTAGCACCCCAAATGTTGTGCCTCAAATGCTTCACACAACACCAAAAAACTTGGAATAACTTGAGAGAATACTTCTAGCACTCAAAATCGGTTATGCCCTCTTTATTACCACTAGGTCACGATTTTGCTAGCCAGAGGGTTCCTTTTATTGTGGTGTCACAATTAGGTTTCATTAAGAAGACCCATAATTGTCACGACTCTTCATTTCTCATGACCCATGGGTTTGTAACTCCCATGGACTATCCATGGAGCTCCAAATGGTTACATCCAAAACCCATAAACCATGGATCATTAATCCACCATAAAAGAATTGATGATTGTCATAATCAACCCTATATATTTAATTAGTCTCACTTTGATCAGCAAATTAATACTAGATTAATACTTGATCAATACTAATTAAATAAAACTATTATTAATATATTAGAACTTATAATATATTAATAATCATAAGTGCCATGTTCTCTCATTTAGTCTATCCAAGTATTGCAATGCCATGCAACCCAAATGGACCATGCCGGGTCGGGTCAAGTACATACCAAATAAAGTTATGGACTTAGACACTATGTCCAACAACAAGTCCTTCTTCCCACTCACTGAGTCACCCTTAACTCACTACTTGGGACGATTGAACTGACTCGCGACCCGAATCGCCGAGTCCAAGAACAACTCGTCGTGTCCCCACGAGCAGATCTCCTGCTTGCTTCCAAATCCTAACCAAAGCATCTTTTTTTGAAGATTTTGGTTTCTAGGACTACAACTATACGCTAAATAGCTAATTCCGCGTGCAGATACGAAGGGTTGGACCTCCAACACTTTAACCCTCTTACTCAGTAACAGTTCATCTGACTCGCCGAGTTTGAAGAACAACTTGTCGAGTAACAGGCAATCTTCATAGGACCCGTCGAGTTGTTCATCCAACTCGCCGAGTCTAAGGTCATCTTCATAGAACTCATCGAGTTCCACTTTGGGACTCGCCGAGTCCCTTAACCTATTTCCTATATAGACCAAATCTGAGACATGCAATGCTTCAAAACCATAGATCTATGTTCCTAGGTCATGCTTATCACGTAAAGTTGCAAACTTTACGTGCATGCATGGCCCTACAAGCTCCAAAAGGCAAATCTAAGGTTTTTATGAGGTCATACACTCAATGGGGACCTCAATCACTCCAACCACATAAGCTTTATACTTCTAATATGTCCATAATGTCTAGATCTGAAGTCCTTTCGGATCATTAAGCACAAACATAAGGAGTATGGTGTTTTAGGGCTTGAGCACCACCATTTTAGGGACAAAAAGGGAATCTAAAGAACTAGTGATCAAGGTAGGGGCTTTTCTACCTGAATGGAAGCCTCTTACAGTGTATATTCCGGATCTACCACCCTCCTTGCACACTACAACCTCTTTCTTCTTCTTCTAAGCTCCAAACCTTTTTCACAAAGCCAAAATCACTCTCAAGAATGAAATGGGGGCTAGGGTTTCGCTCTTCAGCTCTCTGGAAGTGTTAGGGAAAAAGGAGGCCAAGTTAGAGCGTTTAAATAGGGTGCAAACACTCGGATTAGGGTTTTTTCCCAATCAGGGTCTACTCCCTGAGTCCGAGAACCAACTCGCCGAGTCAACAGTTCAGTCCCCGCGTCTTATCCCACTCCTACTCGGCGAGTTGGTCCATCAACTCGCCGAGTCCAAGGAAAAATTGCATAATTTTAAAAATGTTAATTACAAGGAGTATGTGTCGGTAACCAGGTGCTACATCTCTGTGACTTTTCTACACCATAAGCACTCTATTTTTTGATGTACGGTGCTTGGCTTATTGTGCGTTCCTTGTGTCTTCTTTTAGTGCTTATTTTGTTAAGAACTTAAAGGATAAAATAACAATGTATTACAAGAGGAAACTAGCATTATTGGTGCCTTATTCTTGATAGTGGATACTTGTAGAGAAGATCATATTCTTTGATATTTCTATCATTATCAACACCCCAAAACCAAGTGGGTTTGAAGTCTCATAAGGTTATCATTCTAAAACACTCTATGGTTGTTTTTAATATCATTATAACCTCTATAAATAGATCCTAGATGGTGTGGTTTTTTTATAAACTCAAAAATAAACATGGTATTTTAAAGCTTTTGCTGCTCGATTTTTATGAAAAACCCTCTTTTATTTTGTATCAAAATTCATTAGTGGTATCAGAGTCATCTTTTATATGTTAGAATGATTTTTTAATGTTTGATAACCTTTGGTTTTTGGAAAACTAGCGTGGATTTTTTTTGTTTAAGAAATGTCAATATTTGTCTTCTTTGGCAACTTGTTTCTTAAAATTGTTTAGTTTTATATAGACACATTTTTCTTGCATTTTGGTTATATAGAAGTTGCCTTAGAAAAAACCAATAGTTTTTTGTTAATATATTTGATATGTTGTGTATAAACAAGCCATTTGGACATCTATGCTGTGTTTGGTTGATATTTATTTATTCATAAGATGTAATAGATAAATATGTATTTTTTTCATTTTTTATTTGTTGTAATAAATTAGTTAGACTAGTTGTATTTTTTTGCATATATAACAAGATGAAACACTAAGATTTGAAGTTCTTTTTGCAAAGTAGGAGATGGAAGACCTTTTGAAGTGTTCTTTAAGTCCTTGAGGACAAACTTAATAATTCTTGTGATTGCTCACAAAAATTATTACTACACATGACTTGGTTTATATACATTTTAATGCATGCATGTGATGGTTATTTTATGATTGTTGTATGTTATGTTTGATGTATGAAAATAGTTTTTACAAGCTAAATAATATTTTATCATAAACTAATATCACTTGGAGTTTGATTTAAAAAAATTTAAAAGGTAATATAAGATGTTTATAAATGACTATTTGTAAAAACGTTTTATCGGTTATTGGTGATCAGTTAAAATTCGATTTTGGTTGAAAATAGTTTTATTGTATAACTTATAAATAGCCAACTTTAAAATATTTGAAATTGTTTAAAAGGTATTTAAAAATTATATAAAATCCAAATCTTTATAATAAATAAAGAGTTTTTATTAAAATGAGTAAAATCGGTTTATAACGTTATAATGGCAAATAATAATGCTAGTGATTTTTTTTGCGTCGAAACTTAATATACGATATTAGTTTTTAAAACTTGACTCAACATGTTGATATTAGTTTTTATGCATTCCAAATGAGATTTAAAACATACGTATCATCATCAAAGTTTTGGTTTATTGAAATATGATTTTTATCATAAGATGTATAAAATTTGAGTTTATTAAATAAAATGAGTTTTATTTTTACCATTCATCAAGTCATAGGATTTTGATTATTAAAAAGAGATTTAAAATTGTGATTTTATAACTCATCCAAAACTCCTAGCCTTAATTATAAAATGAAATTTTTATTAAGACTATGAATGGTTTTTAAACGCTCTACGACTAAACCTTAAAATATCAGATTTTAGTTTATAATTTATCGCGGCTAATGAAAAATGAAATGAAATTTTATTTGGTACCCTAAGAACCTTATAACAAGTGATATGAATTTTACCAAAGGGTACATGAATTGTTGGATGCATGCAGTATTCACGAGACCATGTTTTATAACTATATTTGTAAAACATATATAAAATCTTTTCTTAAAAATGCAAGTCATTGTCGTCATTTTGAAGAACACTCGGGCATCGTTTATATGGTCTTATTGAGCAATGGGTCACCTAACCACTAGGATTGTCTTATGATGTTTGGGGTAGTTTTGTATTTTCTATTGACATAAGGATTACCTAGTTACTAGTTAGTTGAAATGCTAGAAGTTGTTTCAAGTAGGAAGACTTGATTGGAATCTTGTGTGATGAAGGACACTTAAGAATGAGAGGTTCGAGGAATATATGGGATCAAACATGCCAAGATAAACAATATTTATTTGGGATCTCATTATCTACGAATTTTGTATTTTATGCAATTGGTAATCGCTACCTACCGAGTTTGGTTAAGTTGATGGGATAAATGTCACCTAACCATTTACTTGTTTCGTTACTTGGATCCTAGACTTTAATAAATTATTGTTATAGAAACAATAGAAGTTATTATTTTTTAAAGACTTAATATTGAAAATACTAAAAGAAGCCTTATTAAATTTTGTATATATATATATATATATATATATATATATATATATATATGTTAATACTCGTAGGCCCTGTAAAACCTCTCTCTTCTTGAGTTTCATGAAATAGCAGTATTAGATGGTTATAATTTCTATAACCGGTATAATACATTGAGGTTCTTCCTTAAGGATAAATAAAAATTATATATATGTACTGAAATATCTCATTCCTGAACAACCTCTAAAAACTTGTCAGCCTTATCATGATGCTTTGATGGAAGTATTATTGTGATGATATTCATGGATCTCACATCATACTGGAGTTATTAACCTTGAATTACAAAAAGTCATGCATAATTATGAATCATATTAGATATATCATCAAGTAAAGCAGATATTCAGTATGAACAGTAAAATGTGCTTTAGACCAGTTCAAACATTGAATAAAAGAAAGATCTATGAGATTGTGTACTCTGATGGACCTATAGTTCAATTAAGGGAAATAAAACGTAAACCAACAAATCAAGAAAGGACCTAAATGATTAGTGTCGTTTTATCATGGAAGAAACTAGACACTGAAAGAGGAACTGCTCATATAGTCTCATCGAGCTAAGGAAGTTTGACTTGAACATTACTTTTAATATCTATATGATAGAACAATTTATTTTTGAATTATTCATTTAAGTATGTCATACTTTAAGTGACACTAATAATTGATATTATGTGTGGATAGATGCGGGAAATATTCAACTAATTGCAGACGAATGGTAATTCATGTTAAAGATATAACAAGTGTTTTATTTATTAAACAATCGATTTATTATACCTATTCTTGTTTGAACATATAATAGTTCGAAATTTATGAATAAATCTAGATTTACTTAAGGTTTAATTGATGTTCAAATTAACGATCTGAAATGATGTATTGTATGTTAAGAATACTTTCTCGTAATGTTATTTATGAAATAAATTTATACGTTTTCATTAACTTACTAGTTCTAATGATAACACCTAAATAATCAAACGATATTTGATTCAAACTTATCTATGTCATAGTCATCATGAATATATAAATATGAAACACATATACCAACTTCAAAATGATGGAATTTTGAAGGCAAGTGAGTTTGTTTTGTTTGATATATGTGAATCCTATTTAGAAAGCAAGATGATTCGTAAGTGTCTTTGTTAATTAATAGTTAAAGAACAGAAGGATTGACAAAGAATTATACATAATTGATGTATGTAATCCTTTCAAGCCATGAATAGATTTGGTGATACTTACTTAGTGAATTTCATTGATGATTTTTATTCTTATTATTGAAACTTTTGATTACCTCAAATTGTTTCATAGTGAAGACTAAAATACAACTTAATGAGACCATCATTAACCTTTCGATGTGATAAAGAAAATGAGTTAGGTAAATGAATTCTTCTTCTAACATCATAGGAGCTTTGGAATAGAATAAAAAACTCATTTTGTCAACAACACTAACTTGTCATTTCTTTAGTTCTTGTGGCATAGGATCACATGGTTGCTTGAATTTTTCTTATGATGTTCGAGGTAGCCTTTGAAATCTATAGTGGGATAGGGTCACCTGGCCAATGGCTGAATGCTATATCACAAGTTTTTGAAGAGGATAAAACATAGACCTTGTAGTCTGTTGTGTGATGTTTTTTAAATAACTATTTACAATATATGTATATACAACCAAAAAAGTGGATTAAATACTTTCATTAAACTAAGGAGGTTATGGTTTATCCTTATCTAAAAGGTATGAAGTTCTGGAACTCTTGTTAGACATTAAGCTCAACCACTCTGGCATCTACTAACTACATATATGTAAACTATCCTAAATGACTATTTAGGATGATGTTTCTACAATCCCACTAATTGTCATTCTAGAAGACAAGTACTTGGAAAGTTCCTTTCCTAAGTGGGAGCAATATGTAACTTTAAGATCTAAGGATCCACAAGCTAAATGTATCATAGTTTGGAACTAGCCGGTTTTTTGATTGTTGTTGAATCTGCTCAATAGTTGATCAGAAACTAATGAAACATATAGAGATACATTCATGTATGATTATGAAGTATGGGCTTGATTAATCTTCCTCGATATATTATGAATATAAAGAGTAAGTGAGTTTTGAATGGAGAAAGTTAAATGAATGAAAATCCTTACAGATTTCAGATAACATCTCAAAGTAGTAAGAATATTCTTTCTTATAAGATAATTACATATTGTGATTTAATTATAAATCAAGATGACTTTTGTGTTTTCTATAAAGCTAGTAGGAGCATAGTAATATCCCTAGTCTTATATGTGATTGACATACTAATTCTTGGAATAAAGATCTATATAGATAGATCATGGCAACCTAAAAGATTAAGTATAATTGTATTCATTGTCAAGAAGCTTAAAGAGCTTATGATATAATACGATTAGAGAGTTTACCTTGTCAATACCATATGACATGATTTTAAGCATTCCTTCAAATCCTAGTATAATGTTTTGAACTAGATAATATAATTGTATTCCGTATAATTCTCCACTGGAGTAATCATATATGTCATGATTATGCATGAAGGCCAGAAAAGGCGTATGCTTAGTGCATGTCGAATGATATAAGTCTAATCTGAGAATAAGTCATGGTGTGACTTAAAGGAACATTTTAAAGTACTTGTAAGAACTAAATAAATATTCCTAATGAGCATAGTATTTGAAAAAAATCTATGTTTAAGCTGTTACACATATGTTGAACTTCCAAATAGAGTGAGATGACTATCAATCTCAATCGGGTGTGTCCGCATGTTAAATGAAGAGAAATTATATAGATAGTAGTTCCATGTACGGTTTAATTGTATTTCACATTGAAGTTAGAATACATTGTTGTTCGGAGAACCATATACCAAGATGCTTAATGTATAGTTCATTATGACTATGTGTAATCCCACTACACAAGTATTCGTATCTAAGTCATATTTAAGCGTCTAGTATGTTCTCAATAGTTTTCTCCATATATATATATATATATATATATATATATATATATATATATATATATATATATATATATATATATAAGTTGGTATTTGCAAAGTTTCTACAAATCAAGTTTTTCAAATCTACTTAACAAAGTTCCTTCATTAACTAAAGCATGAGAGCCACGTAGGTGCTATAGGATCTTGTTGACCTAAGTGGTTGTATTTGATTAAAATTTAGTATTTGGATATTGGAATATTAAAAGCAATATATATTGTATTGAGTTGATATATTGGATATAATATTTCATTAAATAATCGTTACTACAATATTTAATCCTTGAATAAGTTGTTTATTCTAATCGTACATGGTGTTTCATAGTTGTGGGAGCATCTATGAGGTAAGACTAATATGAATGAATTGGTTGTTTTTAGGGAGATGAAAGTAGCAAGAACCACTACCAACTTCATAGATACTTGATTAGGAGAATAATTTTTAGATCCGAGCCACATAAAAATCAATTTATGGATTGCAGTCAAAAGTGATGTTTGATACAAAAAAAGTCGTATTTTTGTATTCTTAGACATGAGATACATATTTGGGACTTGAGTGTAGGAACTGTTGTAATTTGACATGGTTTATCGTATGTAGTCAAGATGCAATTTGTTCCTCTTATTCGTTGAGAGTAAGACATCTAAGGCCATACTAAAAGTTGAACAATAAATGAAACTGATCGCAATCCATATCTCATGTTCAACATGATGTATGAGATAAAGGAAAAATAGATACCAGACCTTTAGTAACAATTGTAGCTTTAAGCTCTTGGGATTGGTTGTTGAAAAGATGGCACCCTTCAAGTGTTGTTAGGGTAGTAGCCCGTTGCTAGACGCCAACTATTGTCTATGTCAGTCTATAATGAATCTTGTGCAAGTGGGAGATTGTTGGATCTTTATGCTCAAGAATCAATATTGAGTGACATGCTAATAATATATGATCCTATATGGTTACACCTTTATCAAGTTGGCACATTTTTTTATATTTATTATTAATGTGGTTATTAAGAAATAATATCAAATCTTATATTTAAATTGATGAATTATTATTGTTTTATGAAAAAGAATAATACAAGATATAACAATGTAGTTACTATATCATATGGTATGATAAAATAAGTCATGTACAAAGTCTTGGACACTTTTGTTAAACAATGATCTGATTAGTGTGTTTCTATGCCATGGTTAAATAAAATAGCAAACTATTTTGTCTCATTTGATGCCTCATGGCCGCAAGTGTTAGGAGAAGGGTGGAGGTTTCTAGTCATCTTCCATACTTTGTCTCCTTTTCTTTATGCCTTTAGAATACTTTATAATATTATAAGGGTTTGGCTTTACCTAGCATGGGATATGTGAGAAAGCTTCTTCCATGAGAGTTACTAGTAATTTTGTTCTTTCTTTTCCTCCATATTTCCATGAGTTTTCTACACCATAATCTCTCTCTCTCTCTCTCTCTATCTCTCCTTCTCTCTCTCTCTTTCTTTCTCTCTCTCTGGAAATTTGGTGCTTTCTTTATGTCTTCCATAAGTGCTTACTTTTTTAAGCACTTAAAGGCTTAGAGAACCAAGTATTACAATAGGAAACAAGCATTTCTTGGTTCCTTAGTCTTGATGGTGGATGCTTGTAAAGAAGATCATATTCTTAGATCTTTCAATCTTCATCAACAGCCCAAAATCAAGTGGGTTCAAAGACTCCAAAGGTTGTATTCTAAAGCGCTCTATGGTTGTTTTTAATATCATTGTAACCTATATAAATGTATCGTAGATGGTTTGGTTTTCTTATAAACCCTAAAATATACTTGTGATTTGAAAGCTTCCATTGCTCGATTTTTATGAAAAAATATCTTTTATTATGTATGAAAACCCATTAGCAATCAACATTATAACTATAATTATTAACTGATCTTATATATATATATATATATATATATATATATATATATATATATATATATATATATATATATATATATATATAAGTTACACTAAAAACGTAGTATGTGTAGACTAACTTATAGAGAGTTTCTAGCGAAAACTGAGATATTGCTCGGATAGAATCCCGATACGAACACTTCTTTTGGCCGGGCTCCTAATTTATTCTAAAAAACTATGAACACCGTATTTAATGGTATGGAAGTTAATCGAGAGTGATATGAAAGAATTGTGAGGAAATTGGCTGAATAATGGGAGTGTTTATTGTGAAAAATGGAAGGTGTGTGCCGAACACTTGGTTGGGGTGCTGACGTTGTGTCGTCTGGGTGGTGATACATGTTGCGATCTTGTGGTATGTTAGAAGCGCGGTGCACACCCTTTCGGCACACGCGCCTATGTGCAGATGCTTTTGATAAATCTTTGAAAACCTATATCTTCTTCATATGAGCTCAATTTTTTATGATCTTTATATTGACACGTAGCTATCGACGAGATATACAACTGCCCTTTGGACGCCGTTGACTATTTCTCACTTTATTTTTAAAGCTATATTTTTAACATGGTAAGTCTGTTAAAGCCCATATAAAAATTATAACAGTCTCATATGAATTTCGTTCTTGGCTGACTTTATATCGACGTAATCATATGGATGAGAGCTTCAACTCTCGCTTTGATTGATTTTCCTAGAAATGGACCGACTTCTATTTCTATTTATATACCATACACTACTACGCTGGAACATCTAAAAATCATAACTTCCTCTTATGAAGTTAAATTTGGACGTTCCTATACTCATGCTCTTGGTTTTGGGATTACATGACTTTCATTAG
Organism: Lactuca sativa; assembly: GCF_002870075.4. Taxonomy (NCBI): domain Eukaryota; kingdom Viridiplantae; phylum Streptophyta; class Magnoliopsida; order Asterales; family Asteraceae; genus Lactuca; species Lactuca sativa. The sequence goes on along the minus strand of NC_056627.2, from coordinate 89,425,993 downwards.
GACTCTTTGTCCTAGATAGTCTTCTATCAAAGACGATTAGTTATGTAACTACTCGTTTATACTATAAGGAGAAAACTAAGTTTCATAAATCACCCCCACTAATTGATATTTCTTCCCTGAAATATTAATCCTAACGCACTTTAGATAATTCTTATACTATCCTACAGGGGTTTCACGAGATCAACTCAGGATCTAGCCGATGTTGCTGCATCGAATTTGTCCCTCTATACTTATTGTTACGTCCCAAATTTCAAAGGAAAAATTTTCATTTATATTTATCTAAAATATAATTCTTACAAAACAATACAACTCATTATTATATAAAAGAGTATCCTAGTGGAAGTCTATAAAACTTTATTGATGCTACGATGTTGATACAATCATATGTGATCCTTTCCACGGTCTAATCAACAACCTGCAAAGTGGTTATTCAATAACTATATGCCAAGGCTTAGTGAATTCCCTCAAAATATTCCATACTGCAACACATATACAGTGCATACACATAATGACCTTCAACATATAATTGGTCTACCCCTAGCCTTTAACAAAAAGCCGGTGTGCGCTATCCTTGCCTACAATATATAGCTGGATCGTACCTTGGCCCTTAAAATAAAGCTAGTCTGCCTGAATCTATTAGTCTTCAACATAGGGTTGGCCCTCCCTCAACTACATATATAATAACATACACATATAACAACATTTCACATAACATGCAACTAAATGTCCTAGTCTAATTGCCTAAATGCTTACTACATGGTAACTATATCCTAAAATATAGAGGATACGTACTGGAGTATACAATATACTGAGAAGAACTCACCTTGACAGATTCTCCAAAGATTAACAGCTAACCAAACAATTTACCTAATGAACAACACGTCTACACGGATTAACCTATATTACTATAGTATATTCGTTCATATGGAAAGCTGGTAAAGAGGATTATATATATTGCTAAACCCAATGAATAACGATAGTTCTATCAACCGAGTATTAGCTAGGCAAGAAAGTTATGAGGCATGACCATTTCAACATATAGCCTTTCTGAAATCGAACAATCATGCCAGTGTGACCATTTTCGTCAACTCTCCCGTAAGTAGATCAATTAGTATTTTGACTTGGAATTACTAATAAATATGATTTATAGGTCTATAATAATGAATTATGACTATAAATATAAGTTACACCAGACTTGAGAGAGTGTAGCTCAACTTACAGAGGTTTTAGAGAGAACCAAGGAAATACACAAACTGAATCCTAACTCGAACACTGCTATTCGTCGATCACTCTAGGACGTTAGAACCTTACTAAAATGATCCATAAGTTAGAATAAAGTCGTACTCGAAGGATGTAATGAGAGTATATATATATATATATATATATATATATATATATATATATATATATATATATATATATATATATATATTTATATTTATATATATAAATTAGGGTGAAAAAGAGTGATTTTCGGAAGGGTATTTATACGGGAGAAGGAGGTGTTCCGCACACTTGTCCCTTGCTGGTTCCTCTCTCCTTTCGACACATGTCGCGCTCCAGTTCCTGCATACCTCACTATTTTAAAATGTGACATGTATCATGCTCTCAAAGATCCATGTGTTGCCATTGTATCTTGCCATGTCTCTTAACTCTTGGAGGAGTGAAAGATCGGCTTGCCACATGGCGCATTGTGGTGCTGCCACGATATCAATGTAGGTGGTTTTTGGTAAATCTTCAGACAAACATAACTTTCGCATACAAGCTCTTTTTTGACGTTCTTTATATTTTCGGAAATCTAATAACGAGATCTACAACTCTCCTCTAGATCCCAACAACTAATTTTCAGTCTTTCAAAATTTTATATTATCATAGGATTAAGCTTTTAGAGATCGTTACGGAACGCATAAATTCTACATATGAACTTTGTTCTCACTGTTCTTTTTCTCGCTATTCATATAGATTATTCTCCCTAATGATCTGTCGTTCTAAAATTTGATCTTTGTATTACGCACTCTATATCGTGGTGCGCAAGAACTTCGAAAAATCATATCTATTCCATATAGAGTTGAATTTGGGGGTACTTTAAATGCACACTCTTGGTATAATGACTACTACACCTTTCATTTGGATTTCTTAAGCTAATAAGCCACCGATCTAACACTTAGTTTTTACGACACACTGAGCCGCGTCGGTTAATTTGCAAAATTAAAAAGAAGCATAACTTATTCATACAAAGTCAGATTTAGGCGTTCTATATATCTACAAAAATTGTATTGATGTTTACTCCGTGTATATGAAAATATTTTTGGCTCGAGATTGATATATTTTTTATTTCATATTTTATAATAATTACAATCTACAGTTATGGTGAAAATGAGGTGTTACAATTCTCCCCCACTTACAAGGATTTCATCCCCACAATCTAACTACATAAATCTAGGCAGTTGATCCTCATCTACTCTTCTGGTTCCCAAGTCCATTCCAATCCTTTTCGGTGTTAGCACTGAACCTTCACTAGGTTGATTAGCTTGTTATGCAAGTTATTCTTCTTCTTATCGAAGACTGCCACTAGTTTTTCCACGTAGTTCGAACGCTCGTCTACATGAATGTCTTCTAAAGGTACAATTACAGATTCATATGTAATGCACTTCCTTAATTAGGAGACGTGGAAGGTGTTATGGATGTGACTGAGTTCTTCCAACAGATCTAAAAGTTAGGAAACCTTGCCCACTTGAGCATTGACTTGAAAAGATCCTATATACCTAAGGCCTAACTTTCCCCTCTTCCGGAACTTGATGACACCCTTCCATGGTGAAACCTTAAGTAGTACTAGATCACCTGCTAGGAATTCAATATTTGACCTTCATCGATCCTTATAACTCTTCTGCCGACTCTAAGCGGTCTGTAGTCTCTCTTATACTTGTTAAATAAGTTTGGTGGTCTTGATCACAACATCAGTGTTCCTTATGACTTGTTAGCCAACTTCTCCCCATGATATGGGCATTCAAAACTTCCTTCCATAAAAAAATCTTAAAGGGAGGTGTACTAATACTAGAAAGGTACCTATTTTTGTACAAGAATTCTGCTAATAGTAGATATGTATCCTAACTTCCACTAAAATCAAACATGTTGGGTTTTGAGCATTCTAACACTTCTATGGCACACATTCAACCCTAGAAACATTGTATCTATGTTTGACTAAGATACATGCAAAAAGATTTTCCAAGGTTCATAATCCTAAGTAGCATACATGGGGTTCTTTTATTCTAATAGTTAGTAAGAATTATGTACCTCTTTGTAACTTGGATTCCTTTGAAACCTTGTGAGCCTAGCACCTCAAGTGTGATGCCTCAAGGGGCCCAGATATCGCTTCTAATCCAAGAAGGAACGTATAAACTTCGACTCATATGTTTGCTCTACTACTTGTTGAATTACACACGAAGGTACATTTTATAACATCGAGTTACCAATACGCTTTCATACAATCAATTCATAATCAACTCATAGGTAACAAATCATATCTCTAGGTTTGAAGACTTATATGATATTACCGTCTCACGATCACTCGAGATAAATTTCATGAAGTGATACCAGTGAGCATCGGTTGAATCCAATACTCAGAAATTATGAGCACTCATGAGTGTTATAGCCCCCTTTGTCCAACATCTTGGACCTCTACAAACCAACCCATGACAGTCTTGATTCATATGTACTTCCAACATATGATTGAGTGTGGAGAATTTGAATAGTATGATATATACCATAACATAATTATTCTGGAAGTCAAATATGCAAAAAGAAATACTAGTAAATGATTGACAAGAGATAGCAACACTTTACTCATAAATAACAACTTTTATTTATCATCAAATGTCAATTACATTTTACATATTTCAAAATTATCTAACTTCTAAAAACTAATATCATCTCTTAGCCCTATGCACCTAGCATGTTGAAGAAGCTTAACCCTACTCAGTCCCTTCGTGAGGGGATTTGTCGGGTTCTCATCTGATGATACCCTCTCTGCCATGAGGATTCCTTCTTCTATTTGATGTCTGGTGAAATGATATTTTCAGTCGATGCGCCTGGATCTCCTGTGTTCCCTTGGTTCCTTTGCTAAGGAAACTGCACTTCCACTATCACAAAAAATTTCCATGGGCTCCCTAATAGTTGGTACAACTCCAAGGTCTCCGATGAAGTTCCTTAGCCATATAGCATCCTTTTCTGCTTCACTTTCTGCTATATACTCAGATTCACAAGTGGAATCAGCCGTTGTATCTTGCTTGGAACTTTTCCAAGTAATTGTCCCTCCATTTACTGTAAAGACCCAGCCCGACTGAGAGCGGAAATTATCCCTATCAGTCTGAAAGGTAGCATCACTATACCCTTCTACTTTCAAGTCATCACTCCCACCAAGGGTAAGGACCAAGTCCTTAGTCCTTCGCAGGTACTTGAGAATATTCTTTACTGCAATCCAGTGAGCCTTGCTAGGATTACTCTGATATTTTCTAACCATGCTTAAAGCAAAAGCACCATTAGGACGAGTACAAGTCATAACATACATGATCGAGCCTACACATCTGTGTGTATGAGATCCAACAAATCTTCACCCTTAGCACAAGTGCCAGTAAAAGGTGACTTTGTCATTTTTCCAAGTAGACAAGATTCACAACTATCATCCGACTTTAGGTCAAATGATTCCAAGACTCCATCCTTTTGGAGTTGGCTTATGCGTTTCTTGCTTACATGTACAACACGACAATGCCATAAGGATGATTTATCTAAGCTAGTGGAAGAATCGATACACAATACATTATTTCCTAAGTTATCTACAACAGATACAATTTCATACACACCATCACCAGGTAATGCTTTAAAATAAAGAACAATATTATAGAAAGCATCAATACCATCACTTTTATTATCAAAATAAAAGGTGAAACCTTGTTTATACAATACATGAAAAGAGATAACAATTCTTGCCATTTCTGGCGAATAACATCATTTATTCAAGTATAATGTAAACCCACTATCTAGTAACCAGGAATAAACTGCAATCTTGGTGACAGCTGAAACTTTCCTATTCGCCATGATTAGGTTTATCTTTCCATGCTCCAAATCCTCACCTCTTCTTAGTCCCTGCAGATTAGAACATATGTGAATTCAACAACCTATATCAAGGACCCAAGACTTAGAATGAGGTGAGTTATTAGACAATATAGTGTATATACATGCATGGTTGGGTTTTACTTTCCCATCCTTAAGATCTTGCTGGTATTTAGGGCAGTTTCGCTTCCAGTGCGACTTTTCATGGCAATAGATGCATTCAGCCTCATTAGGGTTAGCAGAGGGAGTGACAAAACCTTTCTTGGTTTTGCTTGAAGAGGAGCCTTCAAGGGTCTTACCCTTGGTACCCTTAGAAAGGTTCTTTCTCTTCTTACCTTTGCCATGCCCGAGTGCCAAGACATTAGTCGCAGTAGGAGTAGGAGGAGTAGTAACACCCGACTTACCCTTAAGACTACTTTCTGTAGTCTTTAAGAGTCCTTGAAGTTTACTAAGTGTAGCTTCTTCCTTATTCATGTTGTATGTCATTCTAAATTGATCATAACATGAAGGTAAGGAGTGCAAAATGATATCTATTGCTAACTCCTCAGGAAAGTCAACATTGAGTTTCATCAAGCGATCCACAAATCTTTGCATTTTCTGTCACACCCCCAAACCTGAACGGCGGAAACGTTCGGGGGCGGAGGACGTCATATTCAGTATCATAACAGTTCATAGAAAGGAAAGTACACACCACCATATATATATTAAAGTTTCCAAAATGTTTACATAATCGTAGGTGTTACATGTTTGCAAAAGAAATCAAATATAAAATGGTGATCCAAAATATGTTACTAACGCCAATGCGTTAGTCTTCAGAATGTGTTTGCTACCTGGCTAGCGGTTTCCTGTGAACACAAGTTATTTCAAAGAAAAAGTGTCAACATTTAAGTTGGTGAGTTCATAAGTAGTGTTTTGAGAAGATGTATGCCATTCGAAAGTGTTTGCATGTTTTCCAGAAAAACCCTTATTTTCTTATAAAAGTATGCAATGCATATGAATGTTCGTGATGTAAATTGCAACTAATTGAACCGAGAAAATCCCTTATTTTCCTATTAGTTGTTTGGTTTGTATACAGGAAAAACCCTTATTTTCCTGACATAACTGGCAGTCTCTAAGACCGAAAATCGCAAGCAACCGACGTGCTCGAAAAGTGTGGCATAGTTTTATATAATAAAGCTATACGAAGATCGCATTTGTTAGATGAAGAATAGTTTTAAAAGCTACTCTTTCATAAAAGCATAATACCATAATAATTGTATATCCGATGAGTTTTATAACCATACTGAACATGATATGCCTGTAGCGACGTTCTTCAGGCGTCGTAGCGTTATGACAACTGTCACCCCAAAAGACGGACTGTAGCTAACAGTCAGGGCGCGGGATCATGACTTCCCGTATAGATCTATACACATTTGACACGTTCTCCGAACGGGAGACTCTGGTTATAGACAGGACTTGCAGCATTACTTTCTAATAAAGAAAAGTAACGTTTGAAGATATACACGTCTCATGGATTCTCAACTAAGTCTGTATTAAAGTAGTAGTTTGTATGCAAAGTTGAACCTCTATCACAATGTTTGACAAAGCATAAATCATAAGTTCTTTGAATGCATGAAATGACTTAGTAAAGAATGTTACCCTTGATATGATGTGTTTGTATGTAAACGTATAAATAAAACATATTTCTATTTATAAACATATTATATCCCAAAGAGGGTAAAGCTGTGTTGTGAGGGGTTTTGTATCATAATAACTTCACAAGATAGTCACAACAACAGTATGAAAAGTATATGAAAATGTTAATGTTTCACACGATTTTAGTCATGTGTATACTTGTATTCCTCCCCAAAAAGAGTATAAAACATTTAAAATGTATTTAAAGAGTGTTCGAAGGGGATATGAACTCACTTGATAGTTTGAAGATTGTGAGGTGGAAAACCGAGCAGAGTTTCGTCTCGGGAAACTGATTTTTCTCGGGATTCTCGGGAATCTCGGGAGTAGAATCGGCCTTCGGGACTTGAGCCAAAAAGACCAGAGCTTCGGGTTTGAACGGACACGGAAAACGAGGAAATGCTGAGAGAGAGAGAAGAGAAATGAACCCTTTCTTTGGAAACCCTCGCATTCTATTTATAGGAAGGCAAGTCTGCCTCGGTACGCGGGGCGTACGCTCGTACGCGCTGCGTACGCGTACGTCATGCATGACCGAGGCCTTGACTGCCTCGGTTCGGATGGGACGGGTTCTTGGGTTATCGGGTCGGATGGGACGGGTTGCTGGGGAGGTGGGTCGGATGGGACGCCGGGTCGGACGGGTCGGACGGGTCGGACGGGTCGGACGGGTCGGACGGGTCGGCTTCCTCGGATATGGCGACGTGGACGATCCGAGGCCAATCCTCTCGGTTACGCGGGGCGTACAGGAGTACGCAGCGCGTACCCGGAGAAGGACGCTGACTCCTCTTCGGATAATATCCGAATTTTGAATTAAATAAATAATTAATTTATTTAATAAACTTCAAAAATCCATATCTTCTTCATATGAACTCCGTTTTCGATGGTCTTTATATCCACGCGTAGGTGAGACTACGATCTACAACTTTCGTTTAGACTCCGTTGGCAAATTCCAAAATTATTATTTTTTTATTATTTATTTTATAACTAATCGCTTTTAAGGAATTTCTTTGAAAAGTCATAACTTCCTCATGCGAAGTCAGATTTGGACGTTCTTTTTGTGTACGCTCACGGTTTAATGTTATCTACGACTTTCATTTATCGATGATATTCCCATTACATTAAAAAGGGGGGTTACAAGACTCGGTTTATATTGCCCGGGATAACGGGTTGTTACATCATCCCCCCGTTAAACGGAATTTCGTCCCGAAATTTAATACAAGGTAAGAGTTTTAGGGGCTGAGGAAGAGATGCGGATACTTCTGTAGCATTTGGTCTTCCCGTTCCCATGTGAATTCGGGTCCTCTCTTAGCATTCCATCGAACTTTTACTATTGGAATGCGACTCTGTTTGGTCCTTTTTACTTCCCTATCCATGATCTCGACGGGTTCTTCCACAAAGTTGAGATTTTCGTTTAACGCGATTTCATCGAGTGGAATTACAAGTGTTTCGTCGGACAAACACTTTTTCAGGTTCGACACGTGGAATACTGGATGTACTTTGTTAAGCTCGATTGGAAGTTGGAGTTTGTAGGCCACTGGACCAACTCTCGAAATGATTTCGAAGGGTCCAATGTACCTGGGGTTTAGCTTTCCACGCTTCCCAAAGCGTATCATGCCTTTCCATGGTGAGACCTTCAGTAGCACACGGTCGCCAATCTGGAATTTCAAGGGTTTACGTCTCCTGTCGGCATAGCTCTTTTGCCTATCTCTTGAGGACTTCAGTCGTTCTCGTATTTGCACGATCTTTTCGGTAGTCTCTCTGATGATTTCTGGGCCAGTAAGGGTGCTCTTAGTGACTAGACCTTTTGCCAATTGGGTGTCGCCCACTTCCGTCCAGCACAGGGGTGATCTGCACTTACGGCCGTAAAGGGCTTCGAACGGGGCGGTCTTGATACTAGTATGATAACTATTGTTATAAGAGAACTCGACCAAAGGCAAGTGAATATCCCATGCCTTGCCAAAGTCGATTACACATGCTCGCAACATGTCTTCCAAGGTTTGGATCGTCCTCTCACTCTGTCCGTCAGTTTGAGGGTGGTATGCTGTACTCATGTCCAACCTCGTTCCCATGGATTTTTGCAGTGATTGCCAAAATCTGGAAGTGAACCTGCTGTCTCTATCTGAGATGATGGACATTGGTACTCCATGAAGTCGTACGATCTCCCGGATGTAGGTTCTTGATAGTTTTTCCATCCTATCGGTTTCCTTGATAGGTAAGAAATGGGCTGATTTGGTTAATCTGTCGACGATTACCCAAATAGTATCTTGGCCACTCTGAGTTTTGGGCAGTTTGGTTATGAAGTCCATGGAAATCTGCTCCCACTTCCACTCAGGTATATCAGGTTGTTGGAGTAGGCCTGAGGGTTTTTGATGTTCTATTTTTATTTTGGCGCAAGTTAGACACTTGCTCACATGCGTAGCGATCTCCGCTTTCATGTTTGGCCACCAGTAGAGTTGCTTGAGATCTAGATACATTTTGTCTGACCCTGGGTGTACGGAGTATGGGGTCCTGTGTGCCTCGCTCATAACTACCTCTCTGAATCCCCCAAACTTTGGTGTCCAGATCCGGTTCATGAGGTAGCGTGCTCCGTCACTCTTGATTTCTAAGTTCTTGTCCATTCCCCTAAGGGCCTCACCTGCCACGTTTTCGGGTTTCAAGGCCTCTAATTGAGCTTCCTTGACTTGCGTTGATAGGTGCGAATGGATCGACATAGCTAATGACTTCACTCTCCGGCCTGAGTACTCCTTTCGACTAAGGGCATCGGCTACGACGTTTGCCTTTCCCGGATGAAAGCGAATATCGCATTCGTAATCACTGAGTAGCTCGACCCATCGCCGTTGTCTCATGTTGAGCTCCTTCTGATCGAAAATGTGTTGTAAGCTCTTGTGGTCGGTAAAGATAGTGCTCTTCGTTCCATACAAGTAATGTCTCCAGATCTTCAGGGCAAACACTACTGCTCCTAGCTCAAGATCGTGGGTCGTGTAGTTAACCTCATGTGTTTTCAACTGTCTCGAGGCGTAGGCGATGACCTTACCTCGCTGCATCAGAACACATCCGAGTCCTTGGTTTGATGCATCGCAATAAACTACGAAGTCTTCTATTCCTTCAGGAAGGGATAGTATTGGTGCGGTGCACAAGGCTCGTTTGAGCGTTTGGAACGCTCTTTCTTGTTTCTCTTCCCAGTCAAAGGCCACACCTTTCTGGGTTAGGGTTGTAAGAGGCTTCGCTATTCGTGAGAAGTTCTGAATGAACCTTCGGTAGTAACCAGCGAGACCTAGAAATTGGCGAATTTCTGTAGGAGTCTTCGGTGCTGACCAGTTCTCAATGGCCTTAATTTTGGATGGGGAGGCATCTTGCTGCCAAAAGAAAAATATGGAAGGAAATTATAAGTTTTGGCAGTTCAAAGTTGAATGATATTGAGTTAACTGCCTTAAATAGATTAAGAATTTGGTTTGATCAACAATGGGTTTTGAGCTTGATTTATTTATAACGTTTGAATGGATGCACTTATGAGTTGAACGGAATACACATATTTAAAATCAGAGAAGGGGGGGTATGCCCCATATATATAAAACATATAGTCGTGTTACATCCGAGTTTAGACAAAACTTTATGACCTTTCTAAAGGTCTCCGATTACAGAAAGTTTTAACGAAAAGGAAATTCTTATCCGAAGTCCTAATTTATAACAAAATTTGAAATCCTGGCAGGCACTACTTGCGACGTAGGTTGCGCTTGGAGCTTGACTCCGCATCAGATTGCTTCGATCCCATTAGGCGTCGATCAAAAGCGGCTTGTTGCTCCCTTAACTCGGCTAGGGCTGCAATTATCTGTGCCTGAAATGCCTCAGACTGGAGTTGGACATTATCTTGTATCTTGTCCAGCCTACGGATATCGGAAGTGTGAACCTGCACTTCCACGTTGATATCCCGGAGTCGGCTTGCTTGTACTCCGGACTGATAGGACTGATTGGCTAACTTACCAACCATTACCGGGAGTGCTCGATCAGCCGAACTGCCACCGCGGACATCGTAGAAGTCCCGACACATGCCGTAGGGAGGGCGTATGCCTTGTTGTTGGCTCCAATGATGTAGGTGACTTCCCCAGACGGGAGTGGGTCCTTGGAAGTTCCTCACATGGACAGGAGGTTGAATGGGTGGTGGGTCGATCACTTCAGGTTCTGAGTCAGTACCGGAGTCATCACCCAATTCTATGGGTTCCTCATCCTCTTCTGGGTCATCTTCGATCCATCCTCCGTTGCCTTGGTTGGGAAAGTAGGGGTCATTGGGGTGGTGAAATCCAGCCATTTGACTGTACGAGAAATAGGGTCATCAGAATTGAATAAAGTCGGAACATGCAAAACATGTAAGTTAGTTTAAATAGCAACTACTCCTATAACATTTTTAAATTATTGTGTTTGATTCTAATAACGGTTTGGTAAGTTTTTAAAATTTGTTGTCCACCGCAGACACCCCTCGGCACACGTTAGTCGGTTCTCGGATAAATATAGTTGATCAGGCTATATCCTTCCCAGTTCCGATTACATGTCCCAAGGCGTACCTGTACTGCACAACTCATTAATAATACTTCTAATATGGTACGATGTGGGACTGTTATTTATCACTAAATGAATGCATGCTTACTTACAAAAACTAAATAGATTTAATTTCAAAAGCATGACTCTTCTCAGAGTGTTTTTGCCCAGTTGAGTTTATAGTTGTATAAAAAAAATGGTTTTGATATACTTAATTCACTATAAACGAAGCTCTGATACCAATCTATCACACCCCCAAACCTGAACGGCGGAAACGTTCGGGGGCGGAGGACGTCATATTCAGTATCATAACAGTTCATAGAAAGGAAAGTACACACCACCATATATATATTAAAGTTTCCAAAATGTTTACATAATCGTAGGTGTTACATGTTTGCAAAAGAAATCAAATATAAAATGGTGATCCAAAATATGTTACTAACGCCAATGCGTTAGTCTTCAGAATGTGTTTGCTACCTGGCTAGCGGTTTCCTGTGAACACAAGTTATTTCAAAGAAAAAGTGTCAACATTTAAGTTGGTGAGTTCATAAGTAGTGTTTTGAGAAGATGTATGCCATTCGAAAGTGTTTGCATGTTTTCCAGAAAAACCCTTATTTTCTTATAAAAGTATGCAATGCATATGAATGTTCGTGATGTAAATTGCAACTAATTGAACCGAGAAAATCCCTTATTTTCCTATTAGTTGTTTGGTTTGTATACAGGAAAAACCCTTATTTTCCTGACATAACTGGCAGTCTCTAAGACCGAAAATCGCAAGCAACCGACGTGCTCGAAAAGTGTGGCATAGTTTTATATAATAAAGCTATACGAAGATCGCATTTGTTAGATGAAGAATAGTTTTAAAAGCTACTCTTTCATAAAAGCATAATACCATAATAATTGTATATCCGATGAGTTTTATAACCATACTGAACATGATATGCCTGTAGCGACGTTCTTCAGGCGTCGTAGCGTTATGACAACTGTCACCCCAAAAGACGGACTGTAGCTAACAGTCAGGGCGCGGGATCATGACTTCCCGTATAGATCTATACACATTTGACACGTTCTCCGAACGGGAGACTCTGGTTATAGACAGGACTTGCAGCATTACTTTCTAATAAAGAAAAGTAACGTTTGAAGATATACACGTCTCATGGATTCTCAACTAAGTCTGTATTAAAGTAGTAGTTTGTATGCAAAGTTGAACCTCTATCACAATGTTTGACAAAGCATAAATCATAAGTTCTTTGAATGCATGAAATGACTTAGTAAAGAATGTTACCCTTGATATGATGTGTTTGTATGTAAACGTATAAATAAAACATATTTCTATTTATAAACATATTATATCCCAAAGAGGGTAAAGCTGTGTTGTGAGGGGTTTTGTATCATAATAACTTCACAAGATAGTCACAACAACAGTATGAAAAGTATATGAAAATGTTAATGTTTCACACGATTTTAGTCATGTGTATACTTGTATTCCTCCCCAAAAAGAGTATAAAACATTTAAAATGTATTTAAAGAGTGTTCGAAGGGGATATGAACTCACTTGATAGTTTGAAGATTGTGAGGTGGAAAACCGAGCAGAGTTTCGTCTCGGGAAACTGATTTTTCTCGGGATTCTCGGGAATCTCGGGAGTAGAATCGGCCTTCGGGACTTGAGCCAAAAAGACCAGAGCTTCGGGTTTGAACGGACACGGAAAACGAGGAAATGCTGAGAGAGAGAGAAGAGAAATGAACCCTTTCTTTGGAAACCCTCGCATTCTATTTATAGGAAGGCAAGTCTGCCTCGGTACGCGGGGCGTACGCTCGTACGCGCTGCGTACGCGTACGTCATGCATGACCGAGGCCTCGACTGCCTCGGTTCGGATGGGACGGGTTCTTGGGTTATCGGGTCGGATGGGACGGGTTGCTGGGGAGGTGGGTCGGATGGGACGCCGGGTCGGACGGGTCGGACGGGTCGGACGGGTCGGCTTCCTCGGATATGGCGACGTGGACGATCCGAGGCCAATCCTCTCGGTTACGCGGGGCGTACAGGAGTACGCAGCGCGTACCCGGAGAAGGACGCTGACTCCTCTTCGGATAATATCCGAATTTTGAATTAAATAAATAATTAATTTATTTAATAAACTTCAAAAATCCATATCTTCTTCATATGAACTCCGTTTTCGATGGTCTTTATATCCACGCGTAGGTGAGACTACGATCTACAACTTTCGTTTAGACTCCGTTGGCAAATTCCAAAATTATTATTTTTTTATTATTTATTTTATAACTAATCGCTTTTAAGGAATTTCTTTGAAAAGTCATAACTTCCTCATGCGAAGTCAGATTTGGACGTTCTTTTTGTGTACGCTCACGGTTTAATGTTATCTACGACTTTCATTTATCGATGATATTCCCATTACATTAAAAAGGGGGGTTACAAGACTCGGTTTATATTGCCCGGGATAACGGGTTGTTACATTTTCTGCATGTGGGTCGTGAGGGACTCATTATCCTTCATTTGGGTGGTTATCATGGAGGAGATTATTTCATACCTCTCTTGACGAGCACATTGATGGTATCGCTTCATCAAGTCCATGTACATCTCAAAAGGGTAATAGTCCTCATAGGACTTTTGGAGGTCAGCTGTCATTGTGGCAGTCATGATACATGCTACTTTGGTAGCATCCCTTTCATGTGCTTGAAATTCAGCAATCTCCTATGGGGTAGCAGTTGACTCATCAATCTCCTTCAGCTCCCTATCAAGGACATATTCTTTGTCCTCATAGCGAGTGACCATCCTGATGTTTCTGATCCAATCCATAAAATTGGATCCATCAAAGATGACTCTCCCACAAAGGTTCATGATGGAGAAGGAGCCAGTAGGGTTTGATCCAGAAGCATTGTTTTTGAAAGACATCTGAAATGAAATAATAAGTTTAGATTATATTTTAGGATAGTCCTTAATAAAGCACGTAAATGCTATATTAAGGCTAGGACCCAACACAATATTTTATAAATTAGAAGAGGGATGCCGTAATTCAAGCTATAAAATATTTGAAGGTAGGTGAATAACGATTCACCAATTTCCACCATAAAACGGAATAAATCTTATTAGGTTTTAATTGGTTTAGAAATTCCTAGGTTCTTTGAGATTCATTGAACTTTTGAAGGGCATTTTCAATCTCGAGTGTGCCCTTCAAGTTTTATGATTGGGATGCCGAGGATCGCAAAACAAGGTGTGAAGTAACCATGCAAATTACTTGGTACACTTAATGTATTACCCCTCAATCAAAGTGCCGGTTAACCACACACGCTCCAATGATACTATGATAAACATTAAGTCACCCTTTGCCTATCTTGATAAGTCCAAGTTAGTGTGCTGGTTAACCATACACGCTCCACTAACGACTTAATCAAAGTGCAAAGTGTAATTTCATGGATTAGCACCTTATTCACATTTTCCTAAAGTAACTAAGATTGGGAATTTATAAATGTTTAGTTTTTTTTAGTATATTCAGAATCCTTATTATGAGAATTATAGTCATTGTTCTACCTTTTCGGCTAACGACCCTCCGCCGATCAAGGAAGCGGTGGGTGAGAATGGACACCCATTAAATTGCCATTTTATAGGCAACAACCTTATACCCCCTTATAGACCGGCTTCGTGAATGAGGGCTTCTAATGGTAAAACGCCTTTTATCTTATACATATATAATTATTATTCACTTATAATATTATAAAGTATAAGGGTTGAATTATAATATTTAAAATTCTAAGGGTTGGAACTAAAGTTTTAATTATGACTTTACTTGTTCCAAAACTTGAGGGTAATTTTTGTAAACTTTCAAAACTTTTCATTTCTCGTAACTTATGGTTTTATTAGAGTATTATAATGAAGACTCTTTATTTTCATAACTCTTGTTTTCTTTTAATGGTTTTAATTCAAATGTGACTCTTGGTTTTCCATAACTTGAGGACAAGTTATGGACTCCGTTAAAACACATAATGATAAAGAATTAACTAACATGGAGGTTACAAATAATTCCTATGATCATCTAAATTCATAAGTTCAAGAACATGATTATCAAGAATTTCAAGAATCATAACATACTTATATAAAACTTGTAATTTTTGATAATAGCAATTGAAAATGGATTAACATAAACAGTACACCAACTAAAACATGTTTTTAAAACACCAAAACAATTTAGGGTAATGTTTCTAGTCCATTTCCAGCAACATAACTCGAAAATCTGGACACTGCAGCCTCTACTCATCGAGTGCATGAACATACTCGATGAGTAGCATGCATTTCTTCATGGACTCGTCGAGTTCTCCCATGGACTCGGCGAGTTCATACGTGCAGTGAACAAAAAAAAATTGTTTTTCAGCTATTTTGCATCAAGTATCAAACAAACAAGCCTAGGCTCTGATACCACTGTTGGGTTTTAAGCATTCTAACACTCCTATGGTGTACATGCAAGCCTAAAAACCTTGGATCTATGTTTGACTAAGATACATGCAAAATTATTTTCCAAGGTTCAGAATCCTAACTAGCATACATGGGGATCTTTTACTCCAATAGTCAGTAAGAATTACATACCTCTTTGTAGCTTGGATTCCTTTGAAACCTTGTGAGCCTAGCACCTCATGTGTGATGCCTCAAATGCTTCACAGAACACCAAGTACACTTGTAATACACTCTAAGAGAATAAGAAAACTTGGATTGTCGGCTAGCCCTCTTTAATTCACTCTAGTTGCCGAAAATTGTGAATAATAGCTTCTTTATATAGTATGTTACAATTAAGGTTACACCATGTAAACCCTAATTGTGATGACCTTTCATTTCCATGACCCATGGGTTATGTAACCCCCATAGAGCATCCATAGAGCATCTTATGGGTTTAACCCAACTTGATAATCCATGGAGCCTTGGCCCACTATATAAGTTATGGATGATTGACACAATCAGCCCATATATTTAATTAGTCTTCTTTTGATCACATAATTAATTCTAAATTAATTATTGATCAATACTAACTAAATATTATTATTCTTATTATTAATATATTAGAACTTATAATATATTAATAAACCATAAGTGTCTTATTTCTCTCATTTAGTCTATCCAAGTGTATGATGCCATGCAACCCAAATGGACCATGCCGGGTCGGGTCAAGTACATACCAAATATAGTTATGGACTTAGACACTATATCCAACAAAACACACATGCAATCAACATGTCTTCAAGAGTTTGAATAGTCCCTTCTCTCTGCCCATCGGTCTGAGGGTGATAAGTTATGCTGATATGAAATCGGGTGCCAACTCATCATGGAACTTTTTCTAAAATTGAGAAGTGAAACAAACATCTCTATCAGATACTATTCAGATTGGTGCTCCATGCTGGGAGACTACTTCCTTGATGTATATCTCTAAAAGAATATTAGTCGAGGAGCTTTCTTCGATAGGAACGAAGTGGGCACTCTTGGTTGATCTATCCACTATCACACAAGTAGTTCTACTCCACGAGGAGTCTTTGGTAACCTAGTGATGAAGTCCATCATTATCTGCTTTCACTTCCACATAAGGATGTCAAGAGGTTTTAATTTTCCATTTAGCATCTGGTGTTCGGCCTTGAACTTCCAACAAGTCGAACACCTTTCAACATACCATGCTACATCTTTTTTCATACTCGGCCGCCAAGAACTGTGTCTGAGGTCCCTGTACATCTTTGTAGCTTCTGGATACATTGAGAACATGGAGTTGTTCTCCCCATCCATTAGTATTTTTCTAGTTCCTCCTGAGTATCGAACCCAAATTCTGTCATGTAGAGTTAACAACCCCCAATTATCTATATCGAAAGCTGAGATATGCCCTATAATTCTGTCGCTTATCCTGTTTTCTTCCATGACTACATCGTTCTAAGATTGCTTGATCATCTCAACTACTGGAGTTATCAATGTCATCCTTAAAAAAGACACCCTTTATTAGCGTATTGGTTGTTTTCCATCTTAATGCGTCAACTACTACGTTGGCCATACCTGGGTGGTAAACGATTTCGTAGTCATAGTCCTTCACTACATCCAACCATTGATGTTGCCTCATCTTTAGGTTGGGTTGATCCATTAAATATCTCATGTTTTTGTGGTTCGTGTAAATTGTACACTGAACTTTGTACAGATAATGCCTCCAAATTTTGAGAGCGAAGACAACTACTCCTAACTCCAAATTGTGCATCAAATAGTTAGCTTCGTGAGGCTTCAACTGTCGTGATGCATATCTGATTACTCAACGTCGCTACATGAGGACGGCTCTGAAACCCATAATTGACGCATCAGAGTAAACTACCACATTTTCAACACCTTCCATGAGGGCTAACACCGAAGCTTCACATAAAATTTTCCTTACTGTCTCAGACGCTAACTGTTGCTCAAGACCCCAATGAAAAGAAACTCCTTTCTTTGTTAAATGGGTCATAGGTACTGCAATCCTCGAAAAGTCTTTAATAAATCTTCTATAGTATCCTGCTAACCTTAGAAAGTTTCGAATTTCCAAGGGAATAATCAGGACTGGATATCACATTACTGCCTCTATCTAGGCTAGATCTACTAGAATACCATCTTGATTGACAAGCTGCCCAAAGAATTAAACCTCTCGTAACCATAACTTACACTTAGAGAACCTTGCATACAACGTCTCCTTTCTCAAAACCTCTAGTAGCTCCCTTAGGTTCTCTTTATGCTGCTCTAGGGTATTTGAAAAGACCAATATATCATCAATAAACACGATATTAGCAATCGATCGAGCATAGTTCTACATACTCGGTTCATTAAGTCCATGAACGTGGCGAGTGAATTCAAGAGCACGAAAGGCATCACTAAAACTCATAATGACCATACTGAGTTCTGAAGGTATTCTTGGTTATATCTTCTTCCCTTACTCTCATCTGGTGGTATCCTAAACATAGGTCTATCTTGGAAAACCATGATGCTCCTTGGATTTGGCAGAATAAGTCATCGATCCTAGGTAAAGGATAACGGTTCTTCACCGTGAGTTTGTTAAGCTCTCTGAACTCGATACACATGCTATAGGACCCATCCTTATTCTTGACAAACAAAATCGATGCTCCCCATGGAGAACTACTTGGCCGAATGAAACGTTTGCCCATTAACTCTTGAAGTTGTTTAGATAATTCATGTGTGAGGCGAAATGGTGCCGCACCAGGAAGTTACTCGATGCTAAATTCTACTTGACGTTCTATAGGCACACCACAAAGACCCTTGAGAAACATATCGGGGAAATCACAAACTATTAGAACTTCTGCCAAGGTTCTCTTCTTCTCCTCTCGGGTATCGATTACATAGGCCCAGAATCCCTTGCATCCATGTTGTAGGTATTTTTTATCCTTCACGATAGAACAAAAGGCCAACTTACTTGTAGTACTCTCTCCTTGGATAGTAAGCTCTCACCCACTTGGAGTTCGAACTCTTACTATCTTCTGACTATAGTCGATTAATGCCTCAAACTCGTCCAGCCAATCCATGCCTAGCATTATGCTCATCTCACGCATAGGAATGGGGATATGGTTTATTGGGAAACTATCATTACTGATTTGTAAGGTCAACTATGGTAAACTTTTAATGCACTAATTGTTCGATCTGAATGGTTTTGATCATTCTAAGACTCCTATGGTGTACATGCAACCCTATAAACCTTGGATCTATGTTTTCTCTTTTATACATGCAAATATTTGATATTCCAAGGTTTCATCCTAACTAGCATTATATGAAGCAACTATACTACAAGAAATTAGTAGAACGACATACCTTTTGATGTAGCTTGAAGTCTTGAACCTTTAAGATCCTAGTGCTCTAAGTGTTGCACCTCAAGTGGTTCACACAACTTGAAGAACTCTTGGAATAATTTGAGAATAAGGATAATTGCACCAAATCGGTTTTGCCCTCTTGCGTACTATCCACTAGTGCCCATTTCATGAACTAGGGACCTCTTTATATAATGTGGAGAATTATGGTTACATTCATGTAATCCCTAATACCCATGGCCTTTCATTTTCATAGGATCCATGGGTTAAACACTCCATGGACTAGCCCTGAATGTTAGCCCAACCTAAATGAACTTGGCCCATCCTATATATATAAGAATCCATATTTAATTAGTTCCTTTTTTATCTCTAAATTAATTCTAAGCTAATTCTTGTTCAATACTAATTAAATCATATGATTCCATATTAAAATATTATAACTTATAATATATAAATATAAATCATTAGTATCCTTTTTCTTCATTTTTGTCTATCCAATTGATCTGATACCATGCAACCTAAATGGACCATGCCAAGTCAGGTCAAGTATATTCCAATTATAGTTATGGACTTAGACATTAATCCAACAATCTCCCACTAGGATCAGTGTAAAACTATTATTGTGTATGACTCCAAAACCCAACTAGCAATCGTAGCTCTTAAAGCCGTTGTCAAACTCTGACCTTATTTAATGAGTTGTCCATTATATAAGGGTTCATATATTCCTCCATTCTAGATATCATAGGGACTGAGACATGGATTATAATCATACTCTCTGTCTATTTGTTGTTTACCGATTTCCGATTTATGACCACTGACTAATTGAAAAAATCAGATCAGTCCAGGCTTGGCCAAGCACTTAGGGGTGTCATCACTAAATCATCGAGGGGCCGACAACTATCACTTTTATCCCTCCAAGGGTAAAAGGAATGGATAAAATTCGACTCATATGCTTGTTCTACTACTTGTTGAATCATACACAAAGGCACGTTTTATAACATCGAGTTACCAATGCATTTTCGTGCAATCAATGTATAACCAACTCATAGTCAACGGCTCATATCTCTAGATTTGAAGAATATAAGATATTATCGTATCATGATCACTCGTGATAAAATCCATGAAGTGAGTCAAATGAGTGTGGGTTTAATCCAATACGCAAAACTTATGAGCACTCTTGAATGTTGTAGCAACTCTTGCTATCTCCAACACCTTAGACATCTACAAGCCAACTTCATGACAGTCTTGATTCATACCTACTTCCAACATATGACTAACTGTGGATGGTTTGAATAACTTAGTCATTCGGAAGAATTACCTAGTTATTCTGGAAGTCAAAACATGCAAAATGAAAACCAAGAATAAACGAATCCAATATGGTCTCAGAACGTATGAATATAAATAAAACACCTTTTATTTATCACCATATTGATTACACATTATTCATTGCATAATGTTTCAAATCATTAAATTTATACTTGAATCAAAACAATAGTCATGTCATGCTCTAAGCATTCACACTATGTTTATTAAAAAATAGTCATGCCATACACCAAGTATCACACTATGTTTGTCCAAATATTAGTTATGCATTACACCAAGTATGCAGACTAAGTTTGTCTATGATCCTTACTTTGTGAAATGGATCAATTGAACATAATCCCAATGATTCCCATTTCACAATCCCATATACTTATCGTAAATGTAAGAATTCCAAATTCCTACCATTTACCGAAATCTGTTAGATTTTAAACTTATATGCACTGATCCTCTTGTAATGATTATGCACAAAGTCATAAAGACTTGTCAACAGTCATTACATAGTATTCCAATGGACATCAATTCCGTGGAAACGAAGTCTCATATTCAAAGTACATTGCTTTAAACATCCTTTTTGCATTAATTTTTCTAATCTTAGATAGATTGAATAACTTCCACCTATGGAGACATTTCTATATTCCCATTTTGACTATAACTTCTGAGCAAGAGTTGCCTCCTTTTAGAGTATGTCAATATGGTCCTTCCAAAATTAATACTATACTTCCAACTATCCCTGAGCAACCAATCTTTGGTAAACCTTAGATTGTTCTCGAAAATTGCTTAATCATTTTAGTCGTATCCAATTCTAGACCTTTTTCCCACTTAACTCCCCCAGGCATTTGGAAAATTTAGAAAGGATAAATATTATAGCATATGTAATCGATCCTATAGCCGAAGCATATGGGACACGATTCATGACGTCTCACATAAATACATGATCCTTGACCAGTCTTTGGCTACAATATTTTTTAATTTGCCATGTTTTCATAATTCGAATATGAAGAAGGATGCCGTAATCATAATCGAATTTTGAGAATGCAATATATATAGAATTCCTTAAGTTGAGCCATTCCAACATACAATCCATATATATATATATATATATATATATATATATATATATATATATATATATATATATATATATATATATATATATATATATATATATATATATCCTTGACTAAGATGATTGAAATCTCAATCTAAGCTTTTAGAATTGAAATGAAGTATAATTTCCTCTCCCTTAATTATACCAAACCAACTTTTCCCAATTGAAACTTTTGTTTTCTATAACTAACATTGCTAACTTGCAACACTTATCATAGTTATCATGCTCCCATTAACATGATAATTATTATTAGCATAACACTTATGCTCCCACTAGCATTGACATGTATCCATAAATCAGCTGGACTTCTAGAAATCAATACTTTATTGACTTTCATACCAAAGTTCAAATTTCTGATACGAGATGCTTTGATAAAACTTTATCAAAATCATACACCTTTCCTTAGATATCACACATGTGTGTCTAAACAATTTCAAAACTATGAAAAAGGATGCCGTAATCATAGTCTTAATTGTTTAGACCTTTTCCATTCCTCATAAGTACATGTTAGTGTGCCGGTTAACTACACATGCTCCACTAACGACATTGAAAATGCAAATATCACAATTGCTATCTACTTAAAACCACTTAGTGAAAGCGTTTCGTCACCATCATTTTCATGAATCTGAGAGAAACCTTATGACACTCAGACTTTATGGTGTATGTGTTCCTATCCATGTGAATTTTTCAAAACCATAATCACAAGACAAGGTTACTAACAAATCCAAACTCATATGGACTAAACTTGTGCAGTCTTAACTTCTTGCCACCTAGCAACACAAGGGCCTGCCATTGCTTCCAAGTTATTATGCAACCAACTGAGAACTCTCAGAACTCATATGCAAAGCCAACATTAACTGGAATGGCGCAGAAATAGGAATATGTCAACACGGTAGGTTATAAACCTCAAGTCGTGTGCTAGTGATAAACTACAAGTTTTATTCTTGATTAGATCTTGAAACTCATTCACGATCTTTTAGACTCCCACTGTCCTCTTGACATATAAGACTCTTTTGCCAAGACCCATTCCTTGACAAACAAATACTCAAGAGATAGTGCGGATTCTTATCAAGACAAACATTTCACACAATTGGCCTTAGTTGGTCTTTGTCTTATCCAAAACATCACAGCTTACCAATTTCATATGTACAAGAGTAGAATAGATTTTACTCTAACATTTCACATGTGTTAATAAACCTTCTTTAAGATGTATAACTCAAATTACAATCTTGGAGTATGACTCTAAGACTCGTTTTGGAACGAAGTATGACTCACCATCTTGATTTAGCCATTTCAACAATTCATGACTCCTCTTCTTAGCCATAAGAATGCACTAAGATGTCCTTAGAGGATGAATTGTGATGTTGTCCCATAATCATTAAGACGATCATAAAACATGATACTAAAGTACTCTCCCATGTTTTCAGATTTGAGAAACTTTTATCTTTATGCCAAATTTGATTCTTCTTATTAGTTTTGCCATACATTGAAACTTTTCCAATGCTTTAGAATTATACTTAAACTTGTAAGTATAACCATATTTACTAAACTTTAGTAAATCATGACGAATAGTGCTATCGATCTTTTGTGGTGGACTTGCTAGTGCACAAGAATGTGTACTTGATCCCTTATTCCTTCACTTGACCGACATATACATGTGAACAAGGAATTAGTCTTAATTTTCCAAAGATGAAAATTTGCATTCATCATACAACATGCATGAGTCCAAGTTTTGGTCCAATTGAAAACTTGGGTGATGAGAATCATTCCTTATTTGGTAAATTTAGACACTAGCACAAATGTAAGAATCAAATTCATATTTCCATTATTGCTAGAAACATACAAACATCAATTTTCTAGAAATTCCATTGCAAGGAGATACAAAATAAACTAAAAAAAATTATTTATTTATAAATGCAGAAAAACTTTTCCTTACAATGCAACTTTAAATGAAAACTATATTATTACATATTTTCTAGCAATCTATCATAACTCCTAAGTAGTAGCTCAACAATCCGATCTTCGAACCATGCGATTGAAATCCATCTTCGCGATCAGATTCAACATACTCTTCCTTTAAGTTTCCTTCCCTTTGCTTGATCCTGCCGTACATCAAAATGTAACCGAGTCACATTTTTTATTAATAATCATCAATTAGGAACTGAACAGAGTTAAATAGTAGACTTTACCCGAAGTAGAGTAAAATATTTTGACTTTACCATCCTTATGATCTTTCAAGTAAATAAGGTAGCTTTGCAACCAATGTCCCATCCTTTGGCAATAAAAACATGTGGACCCTTTGCGAGTGTACACAGGACTATCTCAGACTTAGCCTTTCACTTTATCATTTGGTCAACCGAGTTGACTATGGCCGATCCCTTTCCATTGGGAAGAGATAGCTTTTTTGGATTTCCAATCTTTACCATTTTCAATGTCCATGGAAGTTTGGGAAGTTGATCTTCCAATCAAATTTGCTTTATAGGTGCTCCAAATCATTGCTGATTCAGCAGCATCAAGCAAATAGGTAAGATCATTAAGGGTCATGTCATAGTCTGTTACAAAGTAGTCCTTAAAGAACTCACTATGTGACTTAGAAAATGATTGAAGAACCTAGTCAATAACCAACTTCCTCAAGACTTTGAAACCCAACTCTACTGACTTGTCAATATGTGACTTCATATCCAATATGTAAGCATACATAGACTTTGCTTGCCAACAGGACTTGAGTGACCTTGAACTATTCAAGAACTTGTGGGATAGGGAGAATAATTGGAGTAGGTGGAGGAATTGAAGTATGATTTCCATGATCCAACTACGGGACATTATCTTTATTAGGAAAGCTTGTTCCAAGGGACTTAAGATGATCATAGTTGCCTGAACCAGACATCTAATATGGGAGATATTCATGTTAGTTGATTTAAGTCTTCAATATAACACCCAATATGAAATATTAAGGCTAGGACCCAACACAATATTTTATAACTTGGAAGAGGGATGTCGTAATCCAAGCTATAAAATATTTGTAGGTAGGCGAATGACGATTCACCAATTTCCACCATGAAAACAAAATAGAAATTAGGTTTTAATTGGTTTAAAACTCCTAGATCTTTTGAGATTCATTTAACTTTTCAATGGCATGTTTCAATCTCTATTGTGCCCTCTCAAGTTTGTGACTGGGATGTCGAGGATCACAAACAAGGTTTGAATAACCATGCATATATACTTGGTACAATTAATATTTATCACTTAATCGATGTGTTGGTTAACCACACGCGCTCCACAGATTCTATGATCAACATTAAGTTACCCTTTGCCTACCTTGTTAAATCCAGGCCAGTGTGCCGGTTAACCACACGTGGTCAACTATCGACTTAAGCAAAGTGCAAAGTGTAATTTCATGGGTTAGCACCAAATTCACATTTTCCTATAGTAACTAAGATTAGGAATCTATAAAAGGTTTAGTTACTTTATATTTATCATTATACTTACAATGAAGGGATAATTATAGTCCTTATCCTAAACGTTCACTAACGACCCTCCACCAGTCAAGGAAGTGGTTGGTGAGATTGGACACCCATTAAGCTGCCATTTTATAGGCAACAACCCTATACCCCCCCCCCCCCTTATAGACCGACTTCGTGAGTGAGCCCTACTAACGGTAAAACTGACTTGTTCTTATACATATATATAAGTATTAACTATTAATATTATAATAGAATAAGGGTTAAATTTTATCTTTTAAACTTCTAAGGGTTTAACTTGGAATTAAAGTATTCATGAGGAGGAAAATTTACAAATTCCAAAGCTTAACAGCAAGTTTTGAACTATGAAAAAACTTTTGGATTTTCATAACTTATGAGTTTAACTAAGGTTTTAAAAAATTTAATGACGAGACTCTTGAACATCCATAACTTGAGGACAAGTTATAGAGTTCATAAAATCAAAAGCTCTTCAATTGTGTAACCTATGCATTTTAATGGATCTTTAAAAGAAATGACTTTTGGAAATCCATAACTTGAGGAGAAATTATTGGCTCTATTAAAACACATTTAAATCAAGAATTAACTAACAACAATTTGCAAACAATTCATATGATCTACAAAAACTCATACGTGTATGAACAATCATATCAACAATTTCAAGAATTACATAAACACACATAAACTTGAAATTTTGATAATAATCTTGAAATTGGTTTACCGTAATCATTACCACTTAAAAAACAGGTTTTATAAGTCCAAAACTATTTAGCGTAATGATTCTAGTCCAATTATAGCAGAAAAAAACACAAAAATCTGCAAACTGGAAGCCTAACTCGTTGAGTTCTATAAAGAACTCATCGAGTTCATGCTTTAACTCATGAACTCGTCGAGTTTTTGGCCAGAACTCATCGAGTTTTCACTATGGGCAGATTCTTGGTTTTGAAAAATAAGTTGCATCAAGCATAAATGAAAACAATCCTAGGCTTTGATACCACTGAAGGTTTTTGAGCATTCTAACACTTATATGGTGTACATGCAACCCTATAAACCTTGAATCTATGTTTTCTCTATTATACATGCAAATATTTAATATTCCAAGGTTTTATCCTAACTAGCATAATATTAAGCAACTATATTACAAGAAACTAGTAGAATGACATACCTTTTGATGCAGCTTGAAATGTTGAACTTTTAAGATCCAAGTTCCCCAAGTGTTGCACCTCAAATGGTTCACACAACATTAAGAACTCTTGGAATAACTTGAGATTAAGGATACTTTCACCAAATCGGTTTTGCCCTCTTGTGTACTATCCACTAGTGCCCATGTCATGAACTAGGGACCTCTTTATATAGTGTGGAGGATTAGGGTTACATTCATGTAAACGCTAATACCCATGACCTTTCACTTCCATAGGATCCATGGCTTAAACACTCCATGGACTATCCATGAAAGGTTAGCCCAACGTAAATGAACTTGGCCCATCCTATATATATATATATATATATATATATATATATATATATATATATATATATATATATATATATATATATATATATATATATATATATATATATATAAGAGTCCATATTTAATTAGTTCCTTTTTGATCACTAAATTAATTTGAAAATAATTCTTGATCAATACTAATTAAATAGTATGATTCCATATCAATATATTAGAACTTATAATATATAAATATAAGTCACTAGTATCCTTTTTCTCATTTTTGTCTATCCAATTGTTCCGATGCCATGCAACCCAAATGGACCAAGCCAAGTCGGGTCAAGTACATACCAATTATAGTTATGGACTTAGACACTAATCCAAAACGATCTTCAACTATTTCTACTCTTAAAAGATGATCTAAATTTCCTATGCTGTTATTAATGTTTTTGCTAAACCTAGGTATACAAAATAGTGGCTTGCTCCATAATTAAATAACACTAATGTAGGCATAGATTTGACTAGAAACATATCTGCTACGATGTCAGGTGCTTCTTTGGCTCCTGTCACACCCCGAAACCGAAGGCGGAAACGTTCCGGGGCGGAGGTGACGTCATGCGTAGTATCACAACCAATGTACATAGTAAGCATAGTAAACACAACCATTACATTACATAGAAGTATTTCTATTTTTTTGAAAGTAAAGTTATACATGATTATAGATATATACATCCAAAATGAGCAAAAGTAAAGACAAGACTACTAAAATGCTCCGTCTTCTCCAAAGATCGCAGGATGCCTGTCTAATGAAGACCTGAGAATACAAACAGTTTTAAAATATGAGCATAAATCTGGTGAGTTCATAAGCATGTTTGAAAAGAAAACCGGTTATTTAATCTAGTGATAAATAATTCATTTCCTTTGATAAAAAACGATTGATATTGAGTTATGAAATACATATGCATGTTTTCCCAAAAAATCCCATATTTTTAAGTTTTAAGTCGATTTCCATAAGATAAGAAAAACCCCGATTATCACCAGCACGATAAGAAAACTGTAAGTTAAGTTCCCTAGAATACCCTCTAGTACGAAAATATGTAGTTTTAATACATAAACCTATAGACTAAGAACCCTGGAATACCCTCCAGTACGAAAGTAGATAGTCTTATTACATAAATAAGACTATAGAAGAAAGGAAGAAATAAATCCATGAATAAAACTATTTGCTTTAATACGTATTGTGAGTCGTATAACCATACTGATTTGACCCGTGACCTCCTTGACGTTCTTCAGGCGTTGAATGATATCCGAAGTTTGTCACCCTAGGCGTGCCCACCTAACTGTAGCTAGCAGTTAAGGTGTGGGATTGTCAGTCCCGAATTGATCTATCCACAAATTTCACGCTCTTCCTCCAGGAGACTCTGGTTATATTTCCGGTCAGGATTTACTGGTACCCCGAAGGGTAAAGCGAAGACGAATCTCACAAGCCAGTATTAAATAATTCACGGTACACTTGGTCGTTATCAAATTTCAAAATTCTTTGAAACGGCGTAGAGTATAAATAATTAAATACAAAGTAATTATTTAGCATGATACTCTAGATTAAACATGGATAAACTAAATCAGACATAGTTTATATATCGTCTTTTCCTGAAATCTGAATCTGTGAAACAAGTAATAAAGATCCCAAATTATTCCCATAATAATTTGATTGGTTTGATAAATTTCCCCACACTGTATTGAAATACTATGTAATTAAATTCAGAAAACATCCCTTATACTCCGCATATTACAAAAGGGATAAAGATATCTAAAAGTTTGTCAGAAAATCGTATAATTAAATCAGTTTTTAAGTTACGAAAACTTTTATGGTTTGCTTGTATTCCCCCCCCCCCCCCCTGAAAACATGAAAAACTCGAAAAAAAGAGTAGGGTTATGAACTCACTATTCGAGAAATGTGCCGATTGGGATGCTAAGTGTCAGTTTGGGGCTTGAAAACACGCGAGGTTCCTATGTAATATGAAGAGATACATAATTGTATCTAATTAGACTTTGAACTACCAATTAAGTAAGACAATACACTCCAAGATGCGAAAACACTTTATTTCAATTGTTAGGAGTGATCCGGGTAGCATCTGAGGGTGTGCAAGGCTTAGATATGGAGTTTTCTCTTCAAGAGTAAACTCCTAAAGGACATTACGGCCCATAGACCATATCCCTATGAGGTTACGGCCGTAAACTCATGGGTGGTGATTTCTTGGTTGCTTAATGGTCTTACAACACTTGAGGGATGATGCTAGGTTTATTTCTAAGGCAAGGGAAGTCAATTGACCAACACATGGACCATTTTAAGGAGTTTACAACTGTAAACAAGGAGTTTATGGCCATAACTCCCTTTCCTTATGTGTTTTGGTGGTCCTAGGTTAAGCACAAGTGGTTCTAGTCCAAAGTACAAGTCATGGAAGGAAGTTAGGGCAACATTTGACCACTATAGAGGAGCATACGGCCCAGGAACCATTCCTTGGGGGTTTTACGGCCGTAATCTCCTAAGGGGGTGGTTTCTTTCATGTTTAAGATCCTTAACCCAATGGTGGTTGATTCTAGACATTGCTCCAAGGCTTAGAAGGTGTTTAAGGGGCATCTTGACACCTTAAAAGGTGTTTATGGCCTTAGAAGGGGTGTTTACGGTCCAAGCATGCTCTTGGGCCGTAAACTCATGTTTACTCCTTAAATATCAAGGTTTTGGTGTTCTGAGTCCATTCATGTAAGCCCTTAAGTCATATCTATGCTCCAAAAGTGGTTTGGAAGGGTTTTGGGGCTTCAAAACCCCATTTATGTGTGTTTGCGGTTTGGGGATGTTCATGGGCCATAAACACATGTATTTGGTCCTTTTGGATGATTTAGACATGGATTTGAATGTTAAACAAGCTATACTATGATCTAGGATGGATTACATGCCGATTTGGAGCTTGAAATGGGTGATTTTGGATCAAAGATTTGGATTGAAGAGAGAGAGTAATGAGAGAGAGTGGAAAAGCCTCAAATGAGGTCCACTCAACTTTATATATGCTTTGAGTTTGAGACTTGGTGGAAATCTACCCGATACCGACGTTAAACGAGGCTTATGGTCGTACCCGATTAATTTGTCGTAACCCGACATGGTAGAAACTAAAAAATTTTCAGGTGAATATTGGGAATGTTTTCACTTGTTTCTAATGGGTTTGCACACTCATGAGTTTATAATAAAGGTCTCAATTTAATTAACTTAACCCAAAAGTTAACGGAAAAATTGGAAATACAAATGGTTTTTTTAACGGGAATGGTTTACAGTGACAAAATAAATTACGGGTTGTCACATTATCCCCCCGTTAGAGAAAATTTCATCCCGAAATTTAAAAATTAAGATAAAAATCATGGAATTGGAAAGAGATGCGGATATTTCTGTTTCATCGAGTCTTCGTACTCCCAAGTGAATTTGGGTCCCCGCTTGGCATTCCAGTGAACCTTCACTATCGGGATGCGGCTTTGCTTCGTACGTTTGATCTCTCGATCCATGATTTTGATGGGTTCTTCCACGAAGTTCAGGTTTTCATTGACCTCAATCTCATCAAGATGGATCACGAGGGTTTCATCGGATAGACACTTTTTAAGATTAGAAATGTGGAAGACAGGATGGATGTTGCTAAGTTCTTGAGGTAATCGGAATTTATAGGCTACAGGACCGATCCTAGCGAGGATCTCGAAAGGTCCTATGTACCTCGGGTTAGGTTTTCTATGCTTTCCAAAGCGTATCATGCCTTTCCAGGGCAAGACTTTCAACAGGACAGTCTCCAACCTGGAATTCCAGAGGTGTCCGTTGTTTATCGGCGTAACTCTTCTGTCGGTCTGGTGAAGCTTTCAGTCGTTCTCGGATTTGGATGACCTTCTTGGTGGTTTCGCGGATGATTCCAGGACCAGTGAGAGCACTGTTGGGGACTCGAATCTTAGCTAGCTGCGTGTCCCTACCTCGGCCCAGCATAGAGGGGATCTGCACTTGCAGCCGTAGAGGGCTTCAAACGGGGCAGCCTTGATACTGGTATGGTAACTGTTGTTATATGAGAACTCGATCAAGGGTAAATGGGTGTCCCACGACTTTCCGAAATCGATGACACACGCTCGCAGCATGTCTTCTAGGATCTGGATAGTTCTCTCACTCTGTCCATCTGCCTGAGGATGATAAGCTGTACTCATATCCAGCTTAGTTCTAAGAGCTTTCTAAAGGGATTGCCAAAATCTTGAGGTAAACCTGCTATCTCGAGCGGAGATAATGGACACAGGTACACCGTGCAGTCGGACTATCTCTTGGAAGTAGACTCGCGTGAGTCTTTCCATATTGAATGATTCTTTGATCGGAATGAAGTGAGCGGATTTTGTCAAACGGTCGACAATTACCCAAATGGTATCGTACCCACTCGAAGATTTGGGTAACTTGGTGATGAAATCCATGGTGATCATCTCCCATTTCCATTCAGGTATCTCGGGCTACTGGTGTAACAGCCCGGAATTCCAGGTATTGTTATATTTATGATTTTGGGTGTTTTAAGAGGGGACTCGGCGAGTTGGAGCCTAGACTCGCCGAGTAGGATCGCGGAACTGGTCGCGGGTTCGCGACTGGACTCGACGAGTCCGGATACGGACTCAGCGAGTCTGCGCTGTTTAGCGAAAACCCTAACCGTTCAGGTTTGGGACGTATATAAGGGACTTTATGGCCGTCATTGTTCACCCTAGTCCTCTAAGAGAAACCCTAATTCGATTGTGAGCATCTGGAGCAAGGTTGAAGACCATTGTTGATTTTGGAAGTGTTGTTTTGCAAGGAAGAGGAGGCTTGGTTAAGGGAACAACAAGGGAAGCCACGTTCTGAGTATTGGGGACACAGAGAGAATGTTATTCAGGTAATATTTCGAGTTGCATCCTTCTATGTTGATGTGTATATGGATTTAGGGTTTATTGAACCCTTTTGTGGCTAGGTTGAGTGTTACCTTAGTCCCCCAAACGATTGGAACCCTGTATTGGGATCTTCGGAAGTCCAGAATGTCCCATGCCTGAGCATTTCGGGAATCAATGGAGGTTTTGGATTGGAATCCTTATGCCTTAGGTCAAAATGTAAATTATGAGTCATGGGGTGTATTATGAGCACCGAAATGAGGACCTTACGTGATGAATCAGTCTAGGAAGGCCAGACCTATGAATGGTCGGAGCAGTTCTGACCTTAGAAAGCAGTTTGAGCGGTTACATGGCATGGACTCGCCGAGTCCGATGAACAGACTCGGCGAGTAGCTTGAAGGTTAACTGGGTCTCGTCGAGTTGTTCTTCAGACTCGGCGAGTTGAGTCGGGGTGGCCCCGCGATTCTTCCAGGAGAAACTCGTCGAGTCAAGGAGGATACTCGACGAGTAGAAAGGGGATCTTAGAGAATTGGTGAGGACGTCTAGACTCGCCGAGTCGCCCTAGCACTCGCCGAGTCAGGTCAAGTTGACCGTTGACCGTTGACCAGAGTTGACCTCTTAGGGATAGTCTAACTTAGAAGATAAAAGTGTTAATAAGAGATGTATGATGTTATAGGGAGATTGTAGCTCGGCGGATCGAGTACGAGTGACTTCGGGATTTGTTAGCTTTCGACATTCACGAGGTGAGTCTTCTCACTATACTGTACCTGGAAGGGTTTGACTGTGTGACCGGAAGGTCGGATATGATATGTGATATACGTGCTATATGGGATAAGTTAATTGTTATGCGTGCTATGTATGTTTATGTGGGCCGGAAGGCGATTATGTTATGGGCCGGAAGGCGTTGTGTTGTGGACCGGAAGGTCGGCGTGGGTAGGACCGGAAGGTTTACCCAGCAGGGACGGAAGTCCCCTGAGACACGTGGACCGGAAGGTCAGGGCCTGGAAAGGCGTATGTGCGTAAGTTGTATATTGGGGAACCTACTATGCATTTATGCTTACAGTTGTTATGTATGTGTTTCAGGTATTAGCGAGGACCGTGGGAAGGCGCCGGCGTGATCTGTACACACTGAAGGATGTTTTGTGATCTTGGGATTTAGATGACTTGTATTTTGATATGACACTTGAAATGTTTATGCCTTGTTTGCATGAAAATAACTTATTTTGAAATGAAAAATTTGTTTGAAAATTTACGGTGTTACAAATTGGTATCAGAGCCTTGGTTTGAGGGATTCGGGTGCACCTTCGGGCGTAACTGAACTCAAACCGAGGATTTGAGGAAAACTTTTAAAAATATAGGCATAAACTTTTATAAATGATTTTGTGGTAAACAAGAAAGAAGCAGTGTGTACGATCAGTCAGCGCCCGAACGGTAAAAGTCCCCAAAATACCTTACAATGTTATGTTATGAGATAAGTTATGATATGAACTGTTATGCATGCTAGAAGACTAGGTATTCATGATAGGACTAGGGTGGCCTGATTTGTGATGCCTTAGTCTAGGGAAGTTTGCCGATATGAGATGCTTGATAGCGTGCAGGTAGATAGTGCATATCAAAAGTAGAGTACTCACTATCCGGGGTTTGGGGAGGAAGATTTGGGATGAATGCTGATGCGGTGTGGTCGGTAGTATTGGGCCCGTACTATCGAAGACACCGGGTCAGTGGGAGACCCAAGTAAGAATCCCTGGATATCGGAGACTGAGTAGGGTTGCGTTATCGAGTGTGATTATACTCGATGGAGTCTCTAATAGTTTTATGTTGTATTTCAGAGACATCATGGTTAGACCACGCCACGGAGCGAGTTCGAGCGGTGTGAGTGACGAGGAGATTCGTCAGATGATTCATGAGGAGGTGGCTGCAGCAATCCGGGCTGAGATTCCGGAGATGTTTGGGTCTATTAAGACCACCTTGATGGAGACTTTTGAGGAGCGGTACGCCGCATTAACTGAGGCTGCAGCCGCTGCAGCTACCGCCGCTGTGGCCGCTGCCAGGCCACAAGGGGGTGACTCGTTGCTGTTTCGAGAGTTTAGCAACACGAAGCCGCCTGAGTTTGATGGGACGCAGGATCCGATTGCTGCGATGAGGTGGATCGCTGATATTGAGGGGTGCTTCTACACTTGTTCATGTCCGGAGCATCTGAGGGTACGGTTCGCTTTGAACCAGCTCCGTCTGGGAGCAAAGGATTGGTGGAAGTTCGTGACGGCGAACTTCACTTTGGCAGAGATTTCGGCAGTGACATGGGAGGGGTTTACCTCTATGTTCAGAGACGAGTACGTTCCCCTGGTGGAGAGGGAACGATTGGTTCAGGAGTTCTTGACCCTCAAGCAGGGTACTGATTCGGTTGCGGTGATCACGCGGAAGTTTCATGAGAGGGCGATGTTCTGCCCCGAGCTGGTGTCCACAGAGCAGGCTCGGATGAGCCGGTACTTGGGTGTTTTGAGGAGGCATATCTGGGAGTTTGTGTCAAACTCCACCTATCATACCTTTGCTGAGCTTCAGGCGAATGCCAAGAAGCGCGAGATTGAGTTGGAGACCCAGGCCAGGGAGGAGGCCGAGTCTCAGCGGGTGGACCGGCGGCCGGCTCAGTCTCAGCCGGCAGCCAAGCGGACTAAGTCCGCCGATTCGAGGACGGGAGGTCCGAAGGGCCGCACTTGCGGAAAGTGCGGCAAGGGTCATGATGGGGCATGTCGATCTGGTGCTTGCTACAAGTGTGGTAAGGAGGGGCACATTGCTAGGGAATGCCCCAAGGGGTTTACGGTTTGCTTTCATTGCAACCAGACAGGCCATCGGAAGGCCGAGTGCCCCCAGCTTCTTCAGGGATCTGCACCTACTGCCAGGACTACTGAGACTCGACCGGTGAAGGTCGAGGCCCCGAGGGCTCGTGGGAGAGCCTTTCAGCTGACTGCGGAGGAGGTCCGCGCTGCGCCCGATGTTGTGGCAGGTATGCTTTATTTCATGTATTTATTTTGATGTCGAGATGTTATGCTTACGTTAGGATATGCGTAGGTACTTTCCTTGTGAACTCTGTGCCTGCTCTAGTATTATTTGACTCGGGTGCAAGTCGGTCCTTTGTATCTTTGGCTTTTAGTCAGCATATCAGCGTTAGTCGTGAGTCGTTGAGTCGGCCTCTGAGAGTTTCTATAGCTGATGAGAGAGTGATTTGTGCCATGGAGGTTCTCCGGGGATGTGTGTTAGAGATTTTCGGGGTCGAGTTTCCGATTGATCTAATTCCTATTGCGATGGGTGATGTCTGTGTCATTGTGGGCATGGACTGGTTGAGCCGATTCAGCGCCGTCATCGACTGTGAGCGTCAGCTGGTGACTATACGAGACCCTAGTGGGGGAGTTCTTTCGGTGTACGGCGAGGGTACCCGTTCGGGATCAACTTTTTGTTCGGCCGCTAGGGCGAGGCAGTGTCTACAGCAGGGCTGTAAGGGTTTTGTGGCGTATGTGATGGATACGCGGGAGGTTTCCGAGAGACCAAGATCAGTTGAGGAGGTCCCAGTGGTGCGTGAGTTTCCAGATGTTTTCCCCGAGGAGCTGCCGGGAGTACCTCCTGTGAGGCAAGTAGAGTTCGGTATCGATCTGGTTCCAGGGGCCGCGCCTATCGCTAAGGTGCCTTATCGTCTTGCACCTTCAGAGATGCAAGAGTTGTCCTCGCAGCTTCAGGAGTTGCTGGGGAAGGGATTCATTCGGCCGAGCAGCTCGCCGTGGGGAGCACCTATTCTGTTCGTCAAGAAGAAGGATGGTTCACACCAGATGTGCATTGATTACCGGGAGTTGAACAAGTTGACGGTCAAGAACCGTTACCCATTACCGAGGATCGATGATTTATTCGATCAGTTGCAGGGAGCATCTTGGTTTTCCAAGATCGATCTGAGGTCGGGATACCATCAGGTGAGAGTGCGGGACGAGGACGTCCAGAAGACAGCGTTTAGGACGCGATATGGGCATTATGAGTTTGTGGTGATGCCTTTCGGACTCACCAACGCTCCAGCTGTGTTCATGGATCTCATGAACAGGGTATGTAGGCCGATGTTGGATCGGTCAGTGATTGTATTTATCGACGATATTCTAGTGTATTTGAGATCTAGAGAGCAGCATGAAGAACATTTGAGGGAGGTCCTTGGGGTTTTGAGATCGGAGAAGCTGTATGCAAAGTTCTCCAAGTGGGACTTCTGGTTGCGGGAGGTCCAATTCCTAGGACATGTTGTTAATCAGGAAGGGATATTGGTCGATCCGGCCAAGGTTGAGGCGGTGATGAGTTGGGAGGTGCCGAAGTCACTTTCTGAGATCAGGAGTTTCCTTGGATTGGCAGGGTATTATCGGAGATTCATTAAGGATTTCTCCAAGATCGCAGTGCCGCTCACCAGATTGACCCGGAAGGGTGTTGCATTCTCATGGGGTCCCGAGCAGCAAACCTCCTTTGAAGCACTTCGCCAAAGGTTGTGCGAAGCCCCGGTATTAGCTCTCCCGGAAGGGATGGAGGATTTTGTAGTATATTGCGATGCATCGATCTCGGGGCTGGGTGCAGTGTTGATGCAGAGGGGTCATGTAATAGCATATGCATCGAGGCAGCTAAAGCCTCACGAGTCGAGATACCCCACGCACGATTTAGAGTTGGGGGAAGTAGTGTTCGCTCTCAAGATTTGGCGTCACTACTTGTATGGGGTTCGATGTACGATATACACGGACCATAAAAGCTTGAAGTATTTGATGGATCAGCCCAACCTAAATATGCGTCAGAGGAGGTGGTTGGATGTGGTCAAGGATTATGATTGTGAGATCCTGTACCACCCAGGCAAGGCTAATGTGGTAGCCGATGCATTGAGCCGTAGGGCGGAGAGCACTCCACTGCGAGATGTATGTTTGAGGTTGACTGTGATAGCTCTAGTATTGGATGCTATTCGTGGGGCACAGGCCGAGGCTGCGCGACCAGAGATGCAGAAGAGAGAGCGGGTCGTTAGTTTGGTTTTAGAGTTCGTTCAGGATGGACGAGGGCTTATGACGTTTCAGGGTCGGATTTGGGTACCGTTCGTGGGCGGTACGTGTAATACTTTGATGGAAGAGGCTCATCGGTCGAAGTTTTCGATCCATCCGGGGGCTACGAAGATGTATTTGGATTTGAGGAAAGAGTATTGGTGGCCCTGTATGAAGAGGGATGTCGCATGGTTCGTGGAGAGGTGCTTGACCTGCCGTAGGGTTAAGGCCGAGCACCAGAGACCGCATGGCAAGTTGCAGCCATTGGAGGTTCCCGAGTGGAAGTGGGAACAGATCAATATGGATTTCATCACCAAATTGCCGAGAACTGTCAGAGGAGTCGATGCAATTTGGGTGATTGTGGATAGGTTGACGAAGAGCGCTCACTTCCTTGCCATCAGTGAGAGTTCTTCAGCGGAGAAGTTGGCGGAGATATATGTGAGAGAAGTGGTATCTCGGCATGGGGTGCCGACCTCGATTGTTTCAGACCGTGATGTGCGCTTCACTTCCAGATTCTGGAAGAAATTCCATGAGGAGCTGGGTACTAAATTGCATTTTAGTACCGCATACCATCCCCAGACAGACGGTCAGAGCGAGCGAACGATTCAGACGCTGGAGGACATGCTGCGAGCGTGTGTGTTAGATTTTGGGGGTAGCTGGGATGCGTATTTACCCTTGGCGGAGTTTTCCTACAACAACAGCCATCATTCGAGCATTGGTATACCACCCTTTGAGCTGTTGTATGGTAGGAGGTGTCGGACCCCCATTTGTTGGGGAGAGGTGGGTCAGAGAGTGATGGGCAGTACAGAGATCGTGCTTCAGACGACAGAGCAGATTCAGCAGGTCAGACAGAGGTTATTGACCACCCAGAGCCGACATAAGAGTTATGCAGACAGACGCCGATCCGAGCTTGAGTTTCAAGTCGGTGACTTCGTTCTCCTGAAGGTCTCTCCTTGGAAAGGAGTGATTCGATTCAGGAAGAGGGGCAAGTTGGGACCCCGGTATATTGGGCCATTTCGTGTGATTGCAAGGATAGGCCGGGTAGCCTATCGTTTGGAGTTGCCAGCAGAGTTGGGGCAGATCCACGACACTTTTCATGTGTCTCAATTGAGAAAGTGTATAGCCGATGAGTCGGCAGTAGTTCCATTAGAGGACATTCAGGTGGATGCGAGCCTGAATTATGCCGAGAGACCAGTGGCCATCAGAGATCGGAAGATCAAGATTCTGATGAATAAGGAGATACCTCTAGTGTTAGTGCAGTGGCAGCACCGGAAGGGATCGGAAATGACCTGGGAGCCGGAGCGTGAGATGCGGGAGCAGCATCCTGAGCTATTTTCAGAGTGAGACTTCGAGGACGAAGTCAAGTCCTAGTGGGGGAGAGTTGTAACAGCCCGGAATTCCAGGTATTGTTATATTTACGATTTTGGGTGTTTTAAGAGGGGACTCGGCGAGTTGGAGCCTAGACTCGCCGAGTAGGATCGTGGAACTGGTCGCGGGTTCGTGACTGGACTCGACGAGTCCGGATATGGACTCGGCGAGTCTGCGCTGTTTAGCGAAAACCCTAACCGTTCAGGTTTGGGACGTATATAAGGGACTTTATGGCCGTCATTGTTCACCCTAGTCCTCTGAAAGAAACCCTAATTCGATTGTGAGCATCTGGAGCAAGGTTGAAGACCATTGTTGATTTTGGAAGTGTTGTTTCGCAAGGAAGAGGAGGCTTGGTTAAGGGAACAACAAGGGAAGCCACGTTCTGAGGATTGGGGACACAGAGAGCACGTTATTCAGGTAATATTTCGAGTTGCATCCTTCTATGTTGATTTGTATATGGATTTAGGGTTTATTGAACCCTTTTGTGGCTAGGTTGAGTGTTACCTTAGTCCCCCAAACGATTGGAACCCTGTATTGGGATCTTTGGAAGTCCAGAATGTCCCATGCCTAAGCATTTCGGGAATCAATGGAGGTTTTGGATTAGAATCCTTATGCCTTAGGTCAAAATGTAAATTATGAGTCATGGGGTGTATTATGAGCACCGAAATGAGGACCTTACGTGATGAATCAGTCTAGGAAGGCCAGACATATGAATGGTCGGAGCAGTTCTGACCTTAGAAAGCAGTTTGAGCGGTTGCATGGCATGGACTCGCCGAGTCCGATGAACAGACTCGGCGAGTAGCTTGAAGATTAACTGGGATTCGTCGAGTTGTTCTTCAGACTCGGCGAGTTGAGTCGGGGTGGCCCCGCGATTCTTCCAGGAGAAACTTGTCGAGTCAAGGAGGATACTCGACGAGTAGAAAGGGGATCTTAGAGAATTGGTGAGGACGTCTAGACTCGCCGAGTCGCCCTAGCACTCGCCGAGTCAGGTCAAGTTGACCGTTGACTAGAGTTGACCTCTTAGGGATAGTCTAACTTAGAAGATAAAAGTGTTAATAAGAGATGTATGATGTTATAGGGAGATTGTAGCTCGGCGGATCGAGTACGAGTGACTTCGGGATTTGTTAGCTTTCGACATTCACGAGGTGAGTCTTCTCACTATACTGTACCCGGAAGGGTTTGACTGTGTGACCGGAAGGTCGGATATGATATGTGATATATGTGCTATATGTGATAAGTTATTTGTTATGCGTGCTATGTATGTTTATCTGGGCTGGAAGGCAATATGTTATGGGCCGGAAGGCGATTATGTTATGGGCCGGAAGGCGTTGTGTTGTGGACCGGAAGGTCGGTGTGGGTAGGACCGGAAGGTTTACCCAGCATGGACGGAAGTCCCCTGAGACACGTGGACCGGAAGGTCAGGGCCTGGAAAGGCGTATGTGCGTAAGTTGTATATTGGGGAACTCACTAAGCATTTATGCTTACAGTTGTTATGTATGTGTTTGAAGTATTAGCGAGGACCGTGGGAAGGCGCCGGCGTGATCTGTACACACTGAAGGATGTTTTGTGATCTTGGGATTTAGATGACTTGTATTTTGATATGACACTTGAAATGTTTATGCCTTGTTTGCATGAAAATAACTTATTTTGAAATGAAAATTTTGTTTGAAAATTTACGGTGTTACAAATGTGATACCAAAAGTGGGTTAGATCTGATCCCACATCGGCTGGGAAGGAGAACTAAGCATTCCTTATAAGGGGTGTGGATACCTTCCCTATCACAACGCGTTTTAAATCCGTGAGGGCAGCAGATCCCATAAGAATTCTGCAGTTAAGCGTGCTCGGGCGGGAATAGTACCAGGATGGGTGACCCCCTAGGAAGTCCTCGTGTCGAGTGGCCCAAAGCGGACAATATTGTGATACGTGCGAAAGGGGGATGTTACAAATGGTATCAGAGCTAGGGCACGGGTCGATGTGTTCGACGGGGACGTCGAACCCTATAATGGGGGGGGGGGTGAAAGTGGGTTAGATCTGATCCCACATCGGCTGGGAAGGAGAACTAAGCATTCCTTATAAGGGGTGTGGATACCTTCCCTATCACAACGCGTTTTAAATCCGTGAGGGCAGCAGATCCCATAAGAATTCTGCAGTTAAGCGTGCTCGGGCGAGAATAGTACCAGGATGGGTGACCCCCTGGGAAGTCCTCGTGCCGAGTGGCTCAAAGCGGACAATATTATGATACGTGCCAGAGGGGGATGTTACAACTGGAGCAGACTCGAGGACTTCTGATACTCGACTTTTACCTTGGCGCAAGTCAGACACTTGCCCACAAAGATAGCGATATCGGCTTTCATGTTTGGCCACCAATATTGTTTCTTGAGATCCAGGTACATCTTGTCCAAACCTAGGTGAATAGAGTATCTGGTCTTGTGAGCTTCATCCATGACTACTTCCCTGAAACCTCCAAACTTTGGGGTCCAGATTCGATCCATGAAATAGTAGACTCCATCACCTCTGATCTCAAGTTTCTTATCCATTCCCCTCAAGGCTTCGCTCGACACGTTCTCTGGTTTGAGGGCTTCCAACTGGGCTTCCCGGATTTGTGTGGATAAGTGGGAATGGATGGTCATTTTCAATGTCTTCACCTTGCGGCTTGAACTCTCCTTTCGGCTGAGGGCATCTGCTACTACATTGGCCTTATAGGGATGGTAGCGGATTTCGCACTCGTAATCACTGAGCAACTCAACCCATCGCCGTTGCCTCATGTTTAAGTCTTTCTGATTGAAGATGTGTTGCAAGCTTTTATGGTTAGTGAAGATCGTGCACTTAGTTACGTAAAGATAATGTCTCCATATCTTCAGTGCGAAGACCACGGCTCCTAGCTCAAAGTCATAATTCGTGTAGTTAAGTTCGTGTGCCTTCAGCTATCTCAAGGCATAAGCGATAACTTTTCTTCTCTGCATAAGCACACAGCCTAAGATCTGATTGGACACATCGCAATAAACAACGAAGTCCTTTGTCCCTTCGGGCAGGGACAGGATAGGTGCGCTGCACAAGGCTTGCTTCAACATATGGAATACAGTGTCTTGCTTCTCACTCCAACAAAAGGGTACACCTTTCTGTCAGAGTGGTCAGGGGTTTGGCCATTCTAGAAAAATTCTGGATGAATCCACGATAATAGTCGGCGAGACCCAAGAATTGACGGATTTCTATGGGTGTCTTCGGTGTCGACCAATACTCTGTTGCTTTAATTTTAGAAGGGTCCACGTGTATACCCTCCTCGCTTACCACGTGACCAAGGAAGGATACCTTCCGAATCCAGAATTCGCACTAGGAGAACTTTGCGTACAACTTTTTGGATCTAAGAGTTTCCTACACTAACCTCAAGTGTTGTTTGTGATCTTCCTCGCTTCTGGAGTTGACAAGTATGTTGTCAATGAATACGATGACGAACTTGTCCAGAAAGGTGCGACACGCACGGTTCATCAGGTCCATGAACACATCCGGTGCATTGGTTAGACCGAAGGGCATCACTACGAACTCGTAGTGTCCATATCGAGTCCTGAATGTTGTCTTGGAAACATCATTCTCGTGAACTCGTAGCTGATGTTACCTTGATCTAAGGTCTATCTTCGAGAAGTAACTAGCTCCCTGAAGTTGATCGAAAAGGTCGTCTATTCGATGAAGAGGATATCGGTTTTTGACGGTCAACTTGTTCAACTCGCGGTAGTCTATACACATCCGGAAGGATCCATCTTTCTTCTTTACCAACAATACCGGAGCTCCCCAGGGTGAGGAACTAGGTCTGATGAACCCTTTGTTGAGCAGCTCATTAAGCTGACTGGATAACTCTTGCATTTCTGCTGGAGCTAAGTGATTCGAAGACTTGGCTACAGGATTAGCTCCAGGAATTAGGTCGATGCGAAACTCGACTTGACGTGCGGGAGGAATTCCCGGGAGCTCTTCAGGAAAGACATCAGGAAAGTTGCAGACTTTGGGGATGCTCTCGAGGTCTTTAACTTCCTGTTTCTCGTTGATTACATGAGCCAGGAATGCATAACACTCCTTTTGCAAGAGCTTTTGAGCTTTGATGCAGGAAATGATGCGGAGATTGGAACTAAGTTTATCGTTTTAGATTATGAGAGTCTGACCAGAGGGGAGATTAAGACAGATGGTTTTTTCATAACAAAGGATATCTGCATGATTGGGACTCAACCAATCCATGCCAATGATAACATCAAAGCTCTTAATGGAAACTGGCATTAGGTCGATGGGAAGAGAATGATCGTTCAGGGTAAGGGTACAACCTATGAATATATCGTTAGCGATTTCTTTTTCACTGTTAGCCATCTCGACGGTAAATGTTTTTGTTAACGGTTGAGGATTAGGTTTAAGAAGATGTTTGAATGAATGGCTAACAAAACTTCTTTCAACACCAGAATCGAAAAGGATACTAGCATAAGAGTTGTCGAGAAGGAACGTACCCAAGACAACGGTGCGATCGGCGACTGCCTCCTCTCATCCCATAGCTAGGACTCTCCCAGTGTTACCAGTTGTTGCTGCCTTGGGGCAGTTTTGCTTGAAATGCCCGACTTCACCACAACCGTAGCAGGCCTGACCGACACCTGCTCCGGAAGCTTGATTGGTTGATTGGGTTGGTGTTATGCAGTTTCGAGAAAGGTGGCCCTTCTTACCACAGTTGTTGTAGAGTCTTTCACGACATGGCCCAGGAGTACAATGATGGTAGCCGCAGTTGCTGCACCAGGGAAGGGTACCAGTGTATCCACTAGTAGGGGTTTGAGCCGTGGAAGCGACAACATAGTCAACAATAGGAGTAGTAGCAGCGTGGACTGCCACAGTTTGCTGCTTCTTGGAGGATCCTTGCGAACCCTGGCCCTTCCGTTTGTTCCAGAATTTCCATTTATTTTCACCAC
The DNA here is from genome assembly GCF_002870075.4 of Lactuca sativa. Lineage (NCBI taxonomy): Eukaryota > Viridiplantae > Streptophyta > Magnoliopsida > Asterales > Asteraceae > Lactuca > Lactuca sativa. Next base: position 89,383,241 of record NC_056627.2, on the reverse strand, counting down.
TACCTTTAGTCGGTTCAGGAGCGGTGACCGCCTCATCGGGTTTGTCTCCGTGATCAATCAGAGTTTGCGCTAGACATTTAGCGCTGTCGTAGGTATCCGGCTTCGCAGCTAAGACATTACCCTTGGTTGGCTGGGTCAACCCCCAGATGAACCTCTCCATCTTTTTACTCTCCGGGGTAACCATTCCCGGAAAGAGTAGCGCCAAGTCATCGAATCTGGATGTGTAAGCGGCGATATCGGAACCCTTCATCTTTAGGTTCCAGAGTTCATGCTCTAGCTTCTGCATTTCGCCCCGTGGGCAGTACTCCGCAAGTAGAAGATCCTTCATGACCTCCCAAACCATAGCACTGGCTACAGGTAGAGTTAAGGATTTGACTCGGCCATTCCACCAAGTCAGGGCTTTATCGGTGAACGTGCAGGCGGCGAATTTCACCTTATCAGATTCTGAACAGGCACATATTTCGAAAAATGATTCAATCTTTTCAAACCATCGAGTCAGAGCAATAACACCCCCAATGCCATTGAAGGGTGTAGGTTTCGCGTTCATAAAGTCTTTGTAGGAACACTCCTTCCGTTGTCCCTAGCTACCTTCTATGGTTTGAGGTTGATTTCCACCTCTTGACCCGCTTGAACCACCAGGGTTCATTTGTGACATGGCAGTAGTAACTGTTGCTTGGAACATGGCGGGATCAAATGGAGAGGGAGGTGGTGGTGGAGGAGGATTGTTGTTCTTTGAGCTAGGTCTTTTCCTTGGCGGCATCTTGATCTAAAATATCCAGGAAAGAGAGGATCATAGGTCCTCTGAATTGAATCAAGAGATATGGAACAAGAAATATCTCATTATGACAGATATAATATTCTACTAAGCGATAAGCAGGAAAGAGTTATCAAAGCAGGTAAACTACCGCTAAGGAAAGAATGAGTAGCAACACTCAGAATGAATTTCTACAACATATTCGGCTTTGGCTAAAATACTCCTATAGTATTTTATGTATCGCTGCAATGATGACTCATTGTTTGGATATCAGGTAAGTTTTACGCATGCTGCATACTACAGTCACTCCCAACCACATGTTGGCCGTCTCTCGAATGAATATAGTTGATCATGCTATATTGACCCTAGACATGACTACATAACTGCCCAGGTTTAACCGCAGTGTACAGCACCCAATTACTTAGGTTTTGTTCTACTCGAGGTTACAGTATCTGACGTTTATGTATACTTGTATACTTTTGAAAAATACTTATATTTTAAAGTATACTTTCAGTTCAGAGCACTTCGGCCCCTTAGTGTTCATTGTCTTATACTATGTAAGGTTCGATATACTTAGTTCACTATAAACAAGGGCTCTGCTACCAATCTGTCACACCCCGAAACCGAAGGCGGAAACATTCCGGGGCGGAGGTGACGTCATGCGTAGTATCACAACCAATGTACACAGTAAACGTAGTAAACACAACCATCACATTACATAGAAGTATTTATATTTGTTTGAAATTAAAGTTATACATGATTATAGATATATACATCCAAAATGAGCAAAAGTAAAGACAAGACTACTAGAATGCTCCATCTTCTCCAAAGATCGCAGGATACTTGTCTAATGAAGACCTGAGAATACAAATAGTTTTAAAATATGAGCATAAAGCTGGTGAGTTCATAAGCATGTTTGAAAGGAAAACCGGTTATTTAATCTAGTGATAAATAATTCATTTCCTTTGATCGAAAATGATTGATACTGAGTTATGAAATACATATGCATGTTTTCCCAAAAAATCCCATATTTTTTAAGTTTTAAGTCAATTTTCATAAGATAAGAAAAACCCCGGTTATCACCAGCACGATAAGAAAACCATAAGTTAAGATCCCTGGAATACCCTCAAGTACGAAAATAGTTAGTTTTAATACATAAAACTATAGACTAAGAACCTGGAATACCCTCCAATACGAAAGTAGATTGTCTTATTACATAAATAAGACTATAGAAGAAAGGAAGAAATAAATCTGTGAATACAACTATTTGGTTTAATATGTATTGTGAGTCGTATAACCATATTGATTTGACCCGTGACCTCCTTGATGTTCTTCAGGCGTCGAACGATATCCGAAATTTGTCACCCCAGGCGTGCCCGCCTAACTTTAGCTAGCAGTTAAGTTGTGGGATTGTCAGTCCCGAATAGATCTATCCACAAATTTCACGCTCTCCCTCTAGGAGACTCTGGTTATATTTCCGGTGAGGATTTACTGGTACCCCGAAGGGTATAACGAAGACGAATCTCACAAGCTAGTATTAAATAATTCACGGTACACTTGGTCGTTATCGAATTTCGAAATCGTTAGAAACGAAGTAGAGTATAAATAATTAAATACAAAGTAATTATTTAGCATGATCCTCTAGATTAAACATGTATAAACTAAATCAGACATAGTTTATATATCGTCTTTTCATGAAATCTGAACCCGTGAAATAAGTAATAAAGATCCAAAATTATTCCCATAATAATTTTATTGGTTTGATAAATTTCCCCACACTGTATTGAAATACTATGTAATTATATTCCGAAAACATCCCTTATACTCCGGATATTACAAAAGGGATAAAGATATCTAAAAGTTTGTCAGAAAATCGTATAATTATATCACTTTTTAAGTTACGAAAACTTTTATGGTTTGCTTGTATTCCCCCCCTGAAAACATGAAAAACTCGGAAAAAATAGTAGGGGCTTGAAAACACGTGAGGTTCCTATGTAATATAAAGAGATACATAATTGTATCTAATTAGACTATGAACTACCAATTAAGTAAGACAATACACTACAAGACGCGAAAACACTTTATTTGAAGTGTTAGGAGTGATCCGGGTAGCATCTAAGGGTGTGTAGGACTTAGATATGGAGTTTGCTCTTCAAGAGTAAACTCCTAAAGGAGATTACGGCCCATAGACCATATCCCCATGATTTTACGGACGTAAACTCATGGGTGGTGTGTTCTTGGTTGCTTAATGGTGTTACAACACTTGAGGGATGATGCTAGGTTTAGTTCTAAGGAAAAGGAAGTCAATTGACCAACACATGGACCATTTTAAGGAGTTTACGGTTGTAAACAAGGACATAGTTTGCACATCGAGGAAAAGTGAATCCACAGTTCTAGATACAGGTTTTTTAATGAGATCGGTAGATTTCCATGTATATCTCCCTGCTCAACCTATCCGAGCGTCGTATTGTCAGGCTAAATGGATCCAACTAGGTCAAGATTTGTCAAGTCCTTAAATTCATTAGGTTCAACTTTCCCTAGTCAAGTCCATTTAAAATCTTTCGTGCCTACCAGTGCATCGAGCATAGAGCGTTGACAATTCAACTTAGGTACGTTACGCAGATTCAGATTGCCCGTTATCACTTGCTAAGTTCATTTCCCAGTCCTTTATCAACAAGCAAAACTTTATGCAACAATTTTATTTTATTTTTTTAAGAATTTTTAATTTTTTTTGGATATTTGAATGTTTTCTGAAAAAAAAATAAAATAAAACAGAAGCATAATGTTTTTGGATTTTTTTAATTTTTCAAATTTTGTTTGGTTTTGTTTAATTCTCCCCCTAAATTTGTGCATGGAAGAGAATGAAATGACTGAAATGCTCAAATTTAAACTAACCTAAATAACAAAAATTAATCCTCAAAACGAGTCATTTTCAAAAATCCCACAAGCACATCAAATTGAGCTTTGTTAAAAGGCTTAGTGAACAGATCCACCACATTTTTAGCAATGGGAACCTGTTATAGCCGGATGAGAGAATGCTCATAACAATCTCTGATAAAGTTAATTTTGATGTCAATGTGCTTGGTTTTGGAATGTTGGACCGGATTTTTAGTGATTTGAATGGCGGCCTCATTATCACAGTGAATCGGTGTTTCTAGATAATTCAAACCATAGTGCAACAACTAATGTTGGATCTAGATAACTTGAGATCAGCACGCGGATGCAGCAACATATTCCGCTTCTGCTATAGAGGTAGAGACAGTATGTTGTTTCTTGCACTACCACGACACCAATCTATCACCAAGGAATTGGCACCCTCCTGATGTGGATTTCCTGTCAAGCTCACAGCCTCCATAATTACTGTCAGCAAAAGCATATAAATCAAATTCAGAATTCTTTGGATACCAAAGACCCAATTTTGGGTTGCCTTTGAAATACCGAAAAATTCTTTTGACAGCAATAAAATGTGAAAGTTTAGGATTAGCGTGATAGCGAGCACATTGACACACTACAAACATGATGTCAGGACGGCTTGTAGTGAGATACATCAAGGAACTGGTCATCGATCTACAAAAGAAGTTGATCTACGGATTCACCATCAATATCTGGAGCCAGCAGAGGTCTTTCAACCATTGGAGTCGATGCATGCTTTGCGTCTGTAAAGCAGAACTTCTCAAGAATATCTTCCACATACTTGGCTTGGTGTAGCAGGATTCTGGTTGAATTCTGTTTCACCCGAAGCCCCATAAACATGGTCATTTCACCTAGAGAAGTCATCTCGAATCGCTTATTCATCACGCCTTCAAACTCTTTGCAAAGCTTTGGACAAGTAGACCGAAGATAATGTCGTCAACGTAGATCTGAACTAGTATCTGATCATTACCCACATGCTTGATGAATAAAGTTTGATCAATAGTACCGCGAGAGTATCCATGCTCGAGCAAGTACTTTGTTAGAGTTGCATACCATGCTCGAGGAGCTTTATGCAACCCATACAATGCCTTGTCTAACTTGTAGACATGATTAGGGAACTTTGAGTAAACAAACCCAGGGGGTTGATCAACATAAATTTCTTCCTTTACCTTTCCAAACAAAAGGCAGTCTTGACATCCATTTGGTAAACCGTGAATTTGATGTAGGAAGCGTATGCGAGAAAGATACGAATAGCCTCCAGACGAGCCACAGGAGCATACACCTTAGTATAATCAAGACCCTCAACTTGTCGAAACCCACGAACCACAAACCTTTCTTTATTGCTTACTATTACACAAGAATCATCTTGCTTATTACGATAGACCCAACGCATGTCAAGAGATCTTTTGCCCTTTGGTAACTCAACTAATTTCCAAACCCCGAGTTTTCACACTGATTTAGCACTTCATGCATCACATCTACTCAAATGGGCTCATTCAAAGCAATTCCAATGTTATTGGGCTCTATTTGAGATATAAAGCAAGAGTATAGACATGCATTAACATCTCCACTCTGACTTCTGGTTCTAACTCCATCACCCAGCTGGCCAATGACGTTATCGATCGGATGATCGCGTTGAATTCTTGAAGGTATGTCTTGGCTGATATCATTGAGTGAAATAGGGTATGTATGTTGAGACCTCCATCATCTGCTGATTGATTCACATTAGTTGAATCTGCTACAAACTCATTAGCAATTTCTTCAGGAAAGAGTAGTTCCTTAAAAGTTGGATTGACAGCGGAAGTATCTCTAGACATGAACTCTCTCTCAATAGGTGTACGAGGTGTAGCATCAGCATTAGGAGTTTCATTTACAACCTCAGACTATGGACTATTTGGTTGATCATATGACTCCCTCTCAGATGAAGCATAGGACTCCCCCTCAACCGTTGGAGGTCTGTAGACAACTTCTTCGTCTTCGTATTCAGAAATAATCTTCGAACCAGAAGAGGATCCACTTGAACTATCTGTAGACACATTTAAAATTTGAAAAGTGATGTGTAATCAAATAACCAGTCGGGACCCACTCAAGCATCTGTTTCATTCTCCTCCAACCAGCGCACGTCATAGGATTCTACTATCTGCTTAGTCTTTTTGTTGTAAATCATATACGCAGTACGCACAGCATACCCTACAAAGTAACAATCATCGGCTTTGGCATTGAATTTAGGGTTGGATTCCAAGTGAAGAAGGGTGAGAGGGCAGCCAAATACACGGAAATGACTAACAGAAGGCTTGTGTCCCTGAAGAATCTCATACGGTGTCTTCATCTGTGCTTTGTTGATTAGAACACGATTCTGCACGTAGCAAGTA